>NW_023460284.1:0-39322 GCF_013731165.1 Rhagoletis pomonella | reverse complement strand
TATGTAGGTGCTATGAAAATCCACTTAATGTTCGTACAGAAGCACGTGAATGCAATTTTCTCACAACACAATGCATACTAACAAAAAAAAAAATCGTTAACATTGTGCATGTGACAACCATTTGCAATAGGAGCAGCAATAAATTTTGAGCGACAACAATCAGACAATAAAACTACAGTAACAACACTCATCTGTTGTAGCAAAAAAAAAAAACGTAGTAACCTTTCAAAAAGAATCATAGCTGTCATTGCGACATTAAGAATACGATAATTGAAATAACAGGCTAGGAACCAGCCGAACAACAATAACAATACGAACGACACTGAAACAGCAAGAGAATGTGTTAACTTTGATTGAAACAAATACTCTTATACCCTTCACAAAATAACACGGAACTTTAATTCTCGCTCTAACTCCAACTGTGAAGTTTAAATAAATCTTAGGTATCTACTCCGTTAAATTGATGCAGGCTTTATTTTTCCAAAATCATAACTTCTTAGTTAGTACTTAGTAGTACTATTCAAATAAAAGGCATCACTGCCTAAGTTCACATTAAGAATGCCAGTTAAATGCCAGCAGTAATTTTTGTTAATCTGAGGGCTGTGCCCTGAAATGTTAGATTTTGGGGAATTATTAAAAATTTATAATAGAGTAATACTTCGCTACAGGCGAATTTTGTTGGCTGGTCTACTGGCACGATTTCGGGTTCGTATTAAAAAACCATGTTTAGTGATGGCAAAAAAAATTGTATAATCGATTAATCGGTTAATTGATTAATCGAAAGCATTCGATTAATAATTGCAATTAATCGTAAGAAATTAACCGATTAATTGGTCATTTCGATTAAAATCGAAAATTAATAAAAACCATTTACATATAAGTTATAAAAACTGACACCTCGTGTCAAAATCATAGCGCACGACCAGATTTTTTTTGTTATTTAATTTTAGTTATTTTTTAATATAGCTTATTCTTTAGCGAAAAATCATATAAATATAAATATATCTAACTTTGTGCAATATTAAAAAAAAAAATCAACAAAAAATTCCAGCTTTTTAATTAGATTTCTTGGAAAGATTTTCAGTATGCATTTTGTAGCCCATTTTTGTATGAATACTGAAGTATCTGGCACTTACCACTGATTTTTGGTATTTTTCTGTTTGGTAAAGGTGTTGCTTATTTTCTTCCATATAAAAAAGAAGAAAATGCGCAACACCTAATTCGGAAAATAAAATGAAAATATGTGCATACTTGTGTTGTGATTTATTAGTAGCTACTTAGGTTAAGCTTGTGTTGCGGTTTATGGCAAAAATATCGTTTGAAAAATTTGCAGAGTACGAGAATGTAAAAAACATCCCAACTTATTTTGATTCATACATTATTGTGTGAGTAAATTAGTACATTTTTGATGGTTTCTTTTCGATTATTTTGAAAAATTAATCGGTTAATCGCTCGATTAATCGAAAGGAAAATTTCGATACAATTAAATCGTTAACCGAATGAAAATAACCGATTATAATCGGTTATTCGATTAATCGTGCCATCACTAACCATGTTCCATCGCTAGTGACAACTGTGTTTATGATTTGCCCCATTTAGTACGTCTATCTGCACTATAAATTTACATTATAAAACAATTAAGCCTATAGAAATAACTTAGAGCCAAAGAAAAATTTTTGAATCATAAATTTGTGTATCTAAGGTCCGTTTTCACAATTAAGAGTTAACTCGACTCTCGACTTAGTTTAAATTTTTATACTGAAAATCTATAGTTAATGGCCGATTGTACGTAAACTCGCCACTGTGGAGTTGTATGACATGGTGAAGAGGCGATTAGAACCCGATTGATCTAACTTAATCGTTTTTTATTAAGTATGTTAAGGGCTCTTTGTAGTGGAGTGCAATAAAGCCCTCGGAAATAACGTCCATGGGCGAGACCCGACCCGTCCGCGTTTGCCCGCCACCACTGAAAAACCTAAGACGCTGAGAACAAATATGCGCATCGCATTGAAGGCTAAAAAAACAGTAACAATTTACCTTTAACTTCCAATTATTCGCTTATCAGTTATTGGCAAAAATACCGTTCGATTTTGTGCGTATACTGCAGAATGGAATTTAACGCAGAACTACACTGTATGCAAAAATAGAGAGCAATTCGTTTAAAATACGTTCCATTTTATTCAAAATGTATGCCTGTATACATAATTGGAATGTTTCAGTAAAATACAGCCAGAGAAAATACTATTCACGGGCTTTATTTCTTTTTTATGAAATAAATCAAGCGGGCGTTATTTCCTTTTCTTTGGGAAATAAAGCCCGAGGATATTATTGCTCTTTCGCAAAGGAAATAAAGCCCGCGGGCTTTGCTTCCTTTTATTGGTGGGTGCTATTTCCCCTACGAAATGGAAATAACGCCCATGGAGTTTATTTCTCTTTTTTTGGAAATAAAGCCCATGGGCGTTATTTCCGCGGGCCTTATTGCACTCCACCACTCTTTCTGTGGTATTTCTGTTAGAGTCATCTCGCGAAGGGTGTGGTTCCCAAAGAATTTCGCTCTTTTGGTTGTTAGCGCTGGACAGTTGGAGATCAATTGTTCCGTTGCCTCCACATAAACACAGCATAATCTCGTATCGTATACATTTGTCAGTAACGGTCATACCATTTTGTAAAATTTTTTATTACACTTATGACAGCCGCTTTTTACTCAATGGGATGTTTTGAAACCATCCGTGTATCACTTTTGTTTGCAGCTGGATAGATTCTCTAGAAAAAAGTTATCTCTCTTAGTTCCCGTACTGGCTTTAGCACTCAACACCTTGACCTGGGTAACTGACCTTAGCGCTGGCTAGATATCCCTGTCAATGATTTCCTTGTCACCACCAGAACAAGTGCTGGCAAGCGACTGCGACACAATGATAAAACTATCAGGGCATCAGATACTAAATTATCTTTAGAATTACAGAAAAGGCCCAGTCATACATTTTATATTAGGGACTGTATGGGGATTCTGATTAGCAATTCGACAGTTCTTTAGACGGAAGATGTCTGGAATCACTGGACAGTGGCTGCTTGGATCGACCTTTGTTTCTAGCGCCTCGATAACTTTCTTTGTCGGGCGCTATACGGAAGAAAGCAAATCAGACCAGCGCCTGTCCCAAATGGATATTTATTTCCGAACAAGTAGATAAGGATTTGCTTGCCTTTCTTGCAACCGCAGCCATATTAGGATCCCAAGTGAAACTTTTGTCAAAGATTACTTAGTCCTAGATATTTTACTTCATCTTTTAAAGGATTCCCAGCGCTATTGAGCTTAATTGAAGGAAAATGTACTATCCTTCTGTTGGCGAAAGGAAGTTTAGTAGTCTTTTTTGGCTTTATTGACAGCCCTTCTTCTCGCCAATGTGAAAAGTGGCCCTAAGCTTATCTTTAAGCGTTTTCAGAAGAAAGAGAAAAAAACACCTACATATATCTGCGCTAGAAGGGTATACATATGTAAGTGAGCTATAAATATGACAACTTTTGCATTCCGTATTATAAGGGTAAAAATTAAAATGGCGTTGATTGCTGCCATTGCTGCAGTTTATTGCTTTTGCTTTTCGATTCTCTACATGTGCTCGTTTTTTTTTATTTTCGACTTTATTTATTTATTTTTATTGCTTATTATCATTGTTGTTTTTATTTTTTATTTTTAATGGATCTCATGCGCGTGTGAGCAATTTTGAACCTACATACATATATGCGCCTTTGTTTGCTTTTGAGTACATACTTGCATTGCATAGCTAAAGCAACAACTCAGCGCAAAAATAACAATAAGCAACAATAGCAAACCGTTTATGTTAATTAGCTTCCATAGTCTTGGCACATACATATTTGCAAGTCAAATCGTAGCTAGGTAAATGAAATTCAAATTGAAATCAAAATCAATGAACGCGGCTAGCGATTTAAAATTCCTAAACGACAAAATGGGGGGAAAATGCAGAAAGCTGCTTAAATTGTAAGTAAAGTAACGGAGGCGCGCATAATTTCAAGTATTTGAATACATAAATTATGTATGCAAATTAGGGTGGTCCTTAAAATATCAACATTACGGGGTACCTCTCTATTTTGCTCTACATATAAAATAAAGACATGCTCGAAATTTTCAAAATTAAAAAAAAAAAAATAAATTAGGGGTCGCTACCAGGGTTTGAGAAAATGGAATAGTTTTTTAAAAATCTTGAAAATTCGAAAAAATTTTTTCTGTGACCAGCAATAACTCAGCAAGTTTATGCATTAATTTTCATATGTTTCAATAATATGTCAAATTTATTAGAGTTCAAGTCAAAATTTAAAGATTAAAATGCGATTTAAAAAAAATTGTAGTTTTTCAAACTTTGACGGCGACTACTAGAATATGTTTAAGATTTTGAAATTTTTCGTGCATGTCTTTGTTTTGTACTAATAGAAGAAAAAAACAAAAAATCTTTAATTGGCTCTACTGAAATATATGAAATTTTGAGTTGTGTCGTTATTGCCGAGGACCATCGATATATGTCAGTAGAGAAGAAAAATAAATAAATTAGGAATCACTAGTAGGGATAGAAAAAAATTAAACGTTTTTTAAAAATCGCACAAATTCGACAAAAGCTTGACTGTGGCCAGCTAAAGCTAAGTGAGTTTATGAATTTATTTGCATAAGTTGCAATAATATGTCAAACTTACTTACTAGATTTCAAGTCAAAATTTGCGATAAAAAAAAAAATATATATTTTTTAAATTTTTGGTAGCGACCACTATTTAATTCTTTTATTATTTTGAAAATGCCTGTATTTTGCACGCAGATCTTTTAATCTTTTGATATTTTAAGGACCACCCTAAGTATAAGGAAAAAGCGCCATTCTACGTACCAGTAAAAACTGTCATTTTCACTTTGAAAGCGCAATGATGAAATGAAAATATTTTCCATTTCAAAGAAATTCAGCCCGTTGACCACCACCTCTCGCTCTTCTCCTACTTCAAACTCGACCCCAAATCGGCAATCCAGTAGCAAAGTAGCCAGTATAGTGAGTATATAAATTTCATAGTGCAGCACTGCTCCCATGGCCAACAACAGCAGCAGCAATAAAGCCAGCAAAACGTCTACTACATACTTCTACAAAAGGAAGAAAAATAAAATGCATTGACAACAACAGCAGTGTGGCACCAAAACGTGCCGCTGCTGCTGGTATCAGCAACCGAAAAGGATGTCATCAACCGCCAATTATAAATTGTGTCTCAGCAATGCAACGACGACGACGACGACAACGACGACGACGACTGCTGTTGCTTACAGTTGCTGATTTTGCATTGCCGTGTTGTATTTTTGGCCAATGTTGTACCATCAGCTAGAGTTAGGTGCGCGCGCGGTTTTTTCCCGCATTGGTTGTACTATGCACAAAAAGATATTTAAATGCTCATGCTCGGCTCGGATGCAAACTATTCATAATAAATGTACATACATATATTGGCCTTGTTGTTGTTTTGCTTAGTTTCTCATGGAATTACAGCTTCTGGTTTTATTTTATTATTGCTCTTGTAGTTGCATTTTAATATTTTTTCTTTTGAATTGTTGTTTCTGTTATTGCTGCTAAATAAATACTACACGTGCTTGTGATTTAGCTTAGCGCTGGTGGCATGCAAATTTCTCGACATTTAGTTGTGGTAAGCTTGTCATCTTCAACGAAATTTCTTCTTCATTCGTCCAAACAAGAGAAAAGGAGTTAACGGCGAATTTCATGACATTTGAAAAAATTATTTACTAAGAAATGCATTAGCCATGGCCAGAATTGAAATATTATAAATCTTTTTACAACAACAATTATATTCTTACAAAAAAATAGCTTTCAAATGGTCAAATTGACGCATTCAAAGTGCAAATAAAATTTTGTATTCTAAGAAAATTGAAAACCTCGGAAAAAGATGGCTTAAAACTGTAGGTCCCCCCATTTGTGCAACAACATCGAGACCGCAATTGATGGCCTTCCTCCTACTTTGCCTTGTCCTCGTTTACCACCCGACCCATAACAAATGAGAATCCAAAAAAAAATATGTAAATATGCAACTTTTAAGCTCATTAATTTTTAGTATAATAAAGTGCAAGTTTCAAGTCGCTGAAAATTACCGTTGATTTTTGAGAACTTTTTTATCGAAGGTGCTGCGCATTTTCTCCGATACAACGCATGAACAAAATATGGGCAAATCTCCGATACCGTGCGATTCAACGCTAACAATTTTTTAATTTGAACGCACACAAACAAATTATACATCAAATGTTCGAAATCCATTGAGGAAACATTAAATTCTTGTGTGATTCATTTTTCTCAAATGCTTAGAGTTATAAGTAAAAAACGACAACTTTTGAAAACTAAATGTTAGCGATACTTCTAGAGGGCGTGGTTTTTGTTCGATTTCAAAAATTCTCAAGACAGTATTTAAGAAGGTCAGGCGCAATGTGTATATCAAATTTGGTATAGATTGGTGAAGTGGTTCCCGAGATACAAACATTTGACATAAGTTTTCAAAAAATTTTACGAAAAACTAATTTTCGCTAAGATCAATTGAAAATATAGGAGTGCAATGGGGTATAGTCATTGCGCTGGGTATGCAGTTACAGTTGCATGGCTATACTCAATCCCGACTCTTGCGTCCTCGTTCGCGCACTCTGGGCAACGTGAGCAACCCATGTGCGAGATGCGGTAACCAATCCGAGTGGAGCCTTGGGTCACGGCAGAAAGAGAGGGAGCTTCGGTGGGGCCACTCTGACTTATTCGGTTTAAGGGCTCACTGAAGTCTGCAGCGTCTGTTCACCAGTAGGTGCGGCTGCAAGCGGGTGTCTGCTTGGAGCAAGCGGCTCGCTATATAAACGTGTATTTGGTTGCGAAACCACCCCCGTCCCAGCAATGGGTTGTGCGCTGGGCTTGGGACCCGCCACGTAAAAACCACTTCCAGTGAAGAAGCAAGGCAAAGCCTCGGATGAGACCCCCCCTTATGATGACGACCACGGCAAATGTTTAAAGGACTACGATTTGAGGGCATGCACCTGGAATGTCCGGACCCTTAATGGGGAAGGTGCCTCTGCCCGGCTGGTTGATGTCCTCGTAAGGACAAAAGCTGACATCACCGCCATCCAAGAAATGCGTTGGACGGGGCAAGGCAAAGAATGTCTGGGGCCTTGCGACGTCTACTACAGCTGCCATGTAAAGGAGCGCAAATTCGGAGTTGGATTTGTGGTGGGAGAGAGACTCCGTCGCCGAGTACTGTCGTTCACCCCGGTGGACGAGCGTCTAGCCACAATCCGCATCAAAGCGAGATTCTTCAACATCTCGCTCATCTGCGCCCATGCCCCGACGGAAGAGAAGGATGAGGCATCCAAGGATCTCTTCTATGAGCGCTTGGAGCGCACGTACGAGCGCTGCCCCCCGTCATGATATCAAAATCGTGCTTGGCGACTTCAATGCCAGGGTGGGCAAAGAAGGGATCTTTGGAACCACCGTCGGAAAATTCAGCCTCCACGACGAAACGTCCGACAACGGATTGAGGCTGATCGACTTCGCCGGGGCCCGAAACATGGTAGTATGCAGTACTAGGTTCAAGCATAAAAAGATCCATCAAGCTACCTGGCTGTCTCCGGATCGAAAAACGAGAAACCAAATCGATCATGTTGTGATAGACGGAAGGCACGCTTCCAGTGTTTTAGACGTACGCACACTCCGAGGCCCAAACATCGACTCGGACCACTATCTTGTTGCAGCCAAGATACGCACCCGCCTATGTGCAGCAAAAAATGTGCGCCCAAATATGCAAGGAAAGCTTAACGTCGAAAAGCTGCAATCACAACAGACAGCCAGCGCTTTCGCTACTCGACTCTCACACCTGCTCTCAGAGAGCACTCTTCAACAAACCGACATATGCGAGCAGTGGAACCACATTTCCCGCTCATTAAGTACCGCCGCCGAAGGAGTAGTCGGATTTCAGCGAGCCCGAAAGAACAACTGGTACGATGAGGAGTGTCAGGAAGCTGCAGAGAAAAAAGATGCCGCCTACAGGGCCACGCTGCGATCGGGCGCAACGCGCGCTATGTGGGACCGCTATAGGGATCTGAAGAGGGAAGCGAGACGTATTTGCCGCAACAAGAAGAGAGAGGCAGAAATACGTGAGTGCGAAGAGCTTGAAATGCTGGCCGACAGGAGGAATGCCCGAAAATTTTACCAGAGAGTTAGGCGACTTACGGAAGGTTTAAAGACCGGGGCGCACTCCTGTAAGAACAATAATGGCGACCTAGTAACTGATGTCCAGAGCGTACTTAAATTATGGAGGGAACACTTTTCCGCCCTACTAAATGGCAGCAGCACAGAAAGTTGTGGAGAAGAAGAACCCGAGCCCGCAGTCGATGATGACGGAGTCGACGTTCCACCGCCTGACTATGACGAGGTACGTATAGCAATAACGCGGCTGAAAAACAACAAAGCCGCTGGAGCTGACAGCCTGCCAGCTGAGCTATTCAAGTACGGCGGCGAGGAGTTGATAAGGTGCATGCATCAACTCTTGTGCAGAATATGGTCAGATGAACGCATGCCCGACGACTGGAATTTGTGTGCTCTGCCCAATCCACAAGAAAGGTGACCCCGCCATTCGCGCCAACTACCGCGGGATCAGCCTTCTAAGCATAGGTTACAAGGTCTTATCGAGCGTATTGTGCGAAAGACTGAAGCCCACCGTCAATGAACTGATTGGGCCTTATCAGTGTGGCTTTAGACCTGGCAAATCCACCATAGACCAGGTATTCACAATACGCCAAATCTTGGAAAAGACCCGCGAGAAAAGGATCGACACTCACCACCTATTTGTCGACTTTAAAGCCGCTTTTGACAGCACTAAAAGGAGTTGCCTATACGCCGCTATGTCTGAATTTGGCATCCCCTCAAAACTCATACGGCTGTGTAAAATGACGTTGAGCAATACCACCAGCTCCGTCAGAATTGGAAAAGACCTCTCCGAGCCGTTCGCCACAAAACGGGGTTTCAGACAGGGCGACTCCCTTTCATGTGACTTCTTTAATCTGATGTTGGAGAAGATAATAAGAGCTGCAGAACTGAACCGCTCAGGAACAATTTACTACAAGAGCGTGCAATTGCTGGCTTATGCCGATGACATCGACATCATCGGTAACAAAAACCGCGAAGTCTGTTCTGCCTTTTCCAAGTTGGATAGGGAAGCAAAGCGCATGGGTCTGGTGGTAAACGAGGACAAGACGAAGTATCTCCTGTCATCAAACAAACAGTCAGCACATTCGCGCCTTGGCACCCACGTCACTGTTGACAGTTACAATTTCGAGAAAGTAGAGAATTTCGTTTACTTGGGAACCAGCATTAACACCGATAATAATGTCAGCATTGAAATCCAACGCAGAATCACTCTTGCCAACAAGTGCTACTTTGGACTGAGTAGGCAATTCAGGAGTAAAGTCCTCTCTCGACGTACGAAAACCACGCTCTATAAGTCACTCATCATGCCCGTGCTGGTATATGGCGCAGAAGCATGGACAATGACAACATCCGATGAGGCGGCTCTTGGGGTGTTTGAGAGAAAGATTTTGCGGAAGATTTACGGTCCTTTACGCGTTGGCGACGGCGAGTACCGCAGACGATGGAACGATGAGCTGTATGAGCTTTACAACGACATAGACATAGTGCAGCGAATTAAAATACAGCGGCTCCGCTGGCTTGGCCATGCCGTTCGAATGGACACCGACGCTCCAGCTCTGAAAGTATTCAACTCGGAACCCGCTGGTGGTAGCAGAGGAAGAGGGAGGCCCCCACTGCGATGGAAAGATCAGGTGGAGAAGGACTTGGCTTCACTTGGCGTTTCCAATTGGCGTCAGTTGGCACAGAGGAGAAACGACTGGCGTGCTTTGCTGAACTCGGCCAAAATCGCTTAGGCGGTTACAGCGCCAAAAAAGAAGAAGAAGAAGAATTGAAAATATAAAAAAAAATCGTGGACAAAAATTATTTTATGCACAATAATTATATAAATTCCAAAAACTTTTCATCCCAATTCCATGTTACTTTTAATTTCTAGAATAATTTTTCGTATGCAGTTTTATAGCTTATTAAATTTCAGTATTGCAAAGTGTAAGTTGCTGAAAAATCTAGTTAATTTTTGATATTTTTTTTCCTGACGGTATCACGCGTGTTCACCCATAAAAAGTGATTTTTTATATGGAAAAGAGTGCATAACACCGGCAGAAAAAAATTATCAAAAATCAATGCGGTTTTTCAGCAGCTTTAAACTGTCACTTTATTAAACTAGATTTTAAGAAGCTTTAAAACTGCATACCGAAAATTAATTTAGAAATTCTAGATTAAAATACTTGGAATTGAGATGAAAAGTTTATGGAATTTTTTAAATTTTTGTACAAAGTTTGAAATTTGGAGTTATACGGTTTTTGTTAGATAAGGAGCTGAACTTTCATAAAAATTTAATGAACTTAAAAAAAATCATAAGAAAAGTAGTCAAAACTGGTAAAAATGTGGATGTGCTATCTTTTGCCGCGGGCGTATGTATGTACATATGTATATCGAAGAAAATACGCAACACCCGCGAAAAAAAAATTCTCAAAAATCAACGGTAGTTTTTAGAGACTTAAAAGTTGCACTTTATTATACTAAAATTTAATAGGCTACAACACTGCGTACTCGGTTTTTGTAAGAAATCAATTTAAAAAATTGAAAGTTATGTTGAAAATTTTTTTGACATTTCTTGCATTTTCCCCGAATTCTGTATGAAATCAAAAAAATTGATTCTTGTGGTTTTTGCTGTTGAATGAACTATATTTTTAGAAAAAAAAGTAAAATTTGGTATGGAAAATGTAAAAAAATAAAATCGTTCAAACGTCCGGGTATTCATATTTTTGACGCTGACGGTAGTTCTTTGGGTAAATTTTTTTAGTTGAATGTTAAATTTAGAGCCAGGTGTGTATTCACTGTCGGTTGAAAAACTCTTAACAACATCATCTGGCGTACATTAACCCATTACCAACACACATATGTATTTCTTCATATGACAAAAAAAAAAAGGAAACATTAGGAGCAACAAAGACAGTTTGAATAAAGTATGTTTTATAGAAAATCAACACACTAACGAAAAACAGAAAAAAGTAAACAATGAAAAGTGTGAAGTAGCTAAACAATAATCAAGCAATAACCAGCATCGCATCTGCAGAAAATTCTTGGCCGCGGCCTTCATTCACATTCATTCAGTACCTTTGAGTGAGTGAGCATGGTTTTGAGTGTGAAAAGAAATGATCTTGTCAATGTCAACAGTTGAGGCTGCTCATCATTAATCATGGTGCGGGACGCTAAATTATGCCATTTCCACGTTTTTTATTGTACTTTATTTTCCATCTAATTTGGTTGCCATTCATTGAAGTTAGTTGTTATTGAATTCGATTGTGATTTTGGTGTAAGCGCAGTGAAATGTGGAATGAGTAGTTGATTGGATTAGGCGGTGAGTGATAAAAAGTAGAAAAAGTAGAGTGGAGGTAAATGCTTGCGAATATTTTTTTTTTGTTCAAACAAAAGTTATAAACAAAGAGAAGAAAACAGTAAACATTACACGATCAACACCAATCGCACATTGCATACGTAATCAAATGAATTTTCTACAAATTACAGTCGTACAAATCTTAAGGTTTGAAGGAAAAACACAGCACTTCAACAAGTCTTACACATGCCATTTGCAAGAAACACTGAAGATGAGAAAAACTACAGAAAAGAAGCGGAAGACTACAGTGGGCTCAGATGCGTGAAAAGGTTGGCGAATTTTAATTAATTTTTTATTTTCAGAAAATTCGCCGAATTTAACATAAAAAAAATTAAATTCTTACCAAAGATTAACCCGTTTAGAGCTATGGGCTATGAGTAAAAATTAATATTATTTCTAAAAAAAAAACTGATAACTGCAGTTGTTTTCAAGCGAAGATCTTTGCCACAGAGAAGGTGGCTTATCTCATTAGGTAATGGTAATGGTAGTTCTCTGTCAAGGAACGCCACTATATTCGTTGACAACTAGGCGACATTAGAAACCTTTGTTTCCAAGGCAGTCAAGTCGACAGTAGTTCGGCAATGTCGAGCACTGCTGGCTTCACTGAGTTACGTCAAAACCTCCCTCTAAAAATATCGAAGGGAACGAAATAGCCCATGGGATGTATAGATACGGCTCGGAACTGCAAACTAGCGAAGCTGGATAACTCCCTACTATCACCAATTTATGTTCTAGTCAGGAGGGTTGAAGAATATAACACAGACGATCTCAAGATCTTTATGGCCGAAACTTCAAGGATTTGTGAGCAGGCGTTGGGGGCAGATACCGGAGGTGAAAATATCGGGGTTGTCAAGCTGTGTGCTTCATCCGCGATAGTAAGTGATTTAAGAGACACCAGACTGACTAGAATAGCTTCGTTTAAAAGGATGTGCCACCACCTGCTAGTCATAGAGGGCATTCACATCAGGCAAGTTTGCCTGCGAGTGGAAGTACGAATCGTTCGAACGCGCCATCTTAACCTAACCATTTATAAAAGAAAAATATTTTGACGTCAGATTTTATTTTTGTAATTTGATGAAAAAAAAAACATTCGTCAACCAAGTATTTGTAGAAGCACTTTTGAATATTGTCAAAATGAGGAATTTTATAGAAATTCACTTTTGCTGCAAGAGTTCGTTCTCCAAGGGTAAGGGTATACCATCTCAAGATTACTTTAGCACATTGTAAGTGTCACAGTAACAATAATTATCCAATGAGCGTAACAAACAAGCCATGAGCATTCGAAAAAGAAAACAAAAAAACACTAACAAAATGCTGCGAATTTAAGACTTTCGTTTGTCACAACAACCAGCGTAAACATTGCAGACGGGCCAAGAGCAAAGTCAGCTGCAACATGCAGTGTACGACCATGTATATACATATCTACATAATGTATGTATGTATGTTTGTTCGAACAAGCAAAATCTTACTGGAACATCACGATTCTCGATGATGGTAAAAATGGTACTTTTCGGACAGCAAAAAAGTAAAAAGAAAAAAAAGCAAGCCAGTATTTTTACGGCTTTTTTAAGTCGGCTCCCAACGCCTCACACCGAAGTGCCAGCTACACAACTCGATCGTAGTTTAAGGTACATACAAGTACATATATTTCAACGGAGATCTTGGTTTTTAACACTGCTGTATGTTTTTTTGTTTTTTTTTTTGTTTTTGGACTGAATTCTTATGCCTACTCGTGTCTGAGTTTTGTTTCTACAAGGAAACAAGCAAATGCTACTCGTATGCACACAGAAACCCAATTAAATTGTCTGTCTAACTGTCGCCTCAGCCATGTGTTTTCCGGAATGTTTATTTCGCTGGTTTTGTAAGAGGAATAAACTAAATAAACAAAATTAACAAAAAAAGTATCTTAACTCGATTAGAGCTATCGCAAAAAAAGAACTGAACAGAAGACGATAGTGTAGTTTGCAATGTATACTTTTTTGGAATTTAAATTTGGAGAATTTGTAAACATTAAAATTTTTTGTTGCCAAACGCGGGTAGATCCTGTGTGAATGTTCGAGCGTAATCAAATATTTACTCAGGCGTTATTAAGAAATGCATTGGAACGGTGTGAAATGCGAAATTAAAAACTTTGATCAACAGCAACACAGCCGAAATGCTCGCATCAATGATTGCATTTCACTCTATACCAACTGTAGGCAAATGCAACGACTGATGTGAGATTTAAGGCTGTTGATAAAATTTTACGATTCTACATTCCGAACCATCGTCATCGACTGGAGGATCAAGTTCATGGTCTCCGCAACTTTCAGTGCTGCTGCCATCCAATTGTGTTGAAATGTGTACTCTCCATAATTTAAGTACGTTCTGGACATCGAACTCTAGGTCGCAAAGGTTGTTCTTACAGGTCCTGGTCTTCAAAATTTTCCGTAACTCGCCTTACTCTGGTAAACTTTTCAGGCGTTTTTCCTATCGGCCAGCATTTCAAGTTCTTCGCACTCACGTATTTCGGCCTCTCTCTTCTTATTGCGGCAAATATGTATCGCTTTCCTCTTAAGTTCCCTATGGTCGTAGCGTGGTCCTGAAGTCGGCATCCTTTTCCTTTGCAGCTTCTTCACATCTCTCACTGTTCCAGTTGTTCTTATGGGCTCGCTGAAATCTGACTATTTCTTCAGCGGCGGTACTTAATGAGGGGGAAATGTGGTTCCACTCCTCGAATATGTCGGTTTGTCAAGGTGTGCTCTCTGAGAGCAGGTGTGCTCGATCAGCCGCAGTCCGTTGTCGGACATTTCGTCGTGGAGGCTGAATTTTCCGACGGTGGCGAAAGATCCCTTTCTTGCCCACTCTGACATTGATATCGCCAAGCACGATTTTGATTTTTTTGATTTTTGATGGCGGGGACAGCGCTCCTATGTGTGCTCCAAGCGCTAATAGAAGAGATACTCGGACGCCTCGTCCTTATCTTCCGTTGGGGAATGGACGAAGAAGAGCGAGATGTGGTCTAAGAGGTGAATGACAGTACTTGGCGTCGGAGTCGCTCTGCCACCACAAACCCAACACCGAATTTGCGCGCCTTTACATGGCAGCTGTAGTCGACGTCGCAAGGCCCCAGGCATTTCTTGCGTTGCCCCATCAACGCATTTCTTGGATGGCGGTGATGCCAGCATTTGTCCTTACGACAACATCAAGCAGGCGGGCAGAGGCAACTTCCTCATTAAGGATCCGGACATTCCAGGTGCATACCCTTAAATCGTAGTCCTTTAAACGTTTGCCGTGGACGTCATCGAAAGGGGGGTCTCATCCGAGTATTCGTTTTGCTTCTTCAATGGAAGGGGTTTCTACGTGGCGGGCCCCAAACCCAGCGCACAACCCATTGCTGGGACGGGGGTGGTTTCGCAACCGAATAAACGTTTATATACCGGGCCGCTTGCCGTACTTACTGGTGAACAGACGCTGTTTTTTTAAATAAAAAAGTCTTAACCCTTGACGTCCGAGGGACCTAAGTGGTTACGATTCAATTTTTGGTTTTACTAAACAAGTCTTAATGCAGTTTTTCCTTAAGTATTCGCATAAAAGAAAAAAACATTTACACACTGGCAAATCGTGAAAAATGTTGCCAAATTATATTAATTTGAAATGAAAACCTGAAAAGGGTGAATTTCTTAACTTGTCTACTGTAAAGTTAAAAGGTGCAAACTTTGCCACAACAAAATTAGAGGAACAATCTCTTTTAATAAATTTTATAAAAATTCTTCAAACTAAATCTTCAACGAAAAAGTTATCGCTAAATTTTACTATATTTACAAGCAATATAAAATAATTTAGGAGCATAAAGTGTAAATTTACGGCACTGCAAAAAAATTTTGATGAAGTAGAGAAAACAACTCTTAGGGATTTCGACTAAATAAAAAAAAAAAACACTTTTTTCGAACTCGATCCTTCATGCAACTTCCCAAGAAATTTAGTAAGAAAACTTCACTTGTGAATCGTACATTAACCAAAGGCTGAAGAGGTTTTATTTTCGTTTTTGGTGCATTGAAAAAATCAGCATTTAATTCGAAATTTTTTTTTTGTATTACGAAATTTTTTCGTCTAGAAAAACAAGCTGTAGTACTTAGATGCAAAATAGTTCAACAGGTCGTATACTCAACCTTTGCTTTGCTCCACTTTCATAGCAGCATAATGTTTGCTAACGCACGCACGCATTTCTATGTATGAATGTACATACGTACATACATATGGCTGTAATTATGCAGGCTCGCATTTCACAAATATTTCATAGTTTTGCGCTAATTTGCGCTGCCAACACTAATTGCGAAAATATTTTTAAAACAAATCTCATATTTCCGGAAACACCTTCAAAACGCATATGTATGTATGTATGTATGTATATGTAATAGGAGAAGGTGAAGCAGCACAAAAGTCACAAAAACCAACAAAAAAGTATCATACAATAAAGATAAAAAAATAAAATAAAAAATCGTAGAGGAGGGTAAAAATGCTAGGCGCGCGAACAACAGCCGGCCCAGTCGTTAAATCAAACAAGCCGAGCGGTAAACGAAAGGCGGCCAAGCACCGAGGCAAATCCCTCGAACGCCTTTGGAACTGATGAAGGTGTTTGGAAGCGTTTTAAGTGCTTAAAATCGCCCGTACACGCTTACCTATTTATGTATGTATGTATGTATCTGTGGAAATGTAATTGTATATGAGCTATGGTGTTTACAGTTTATGAGATTTTTGTGCGCAGCACTCCCACTAGACCGGCGAATGCATTTATGCAACAGGCCCATAAAAAATAAAAGAAAAATTTGAAAAAATTTTGTGAGCGCTCGAAAGGATGGATGGTTCGTGCGGTAATATGTATTTAGGTAGAGAAAATGTTTTTTTATGCAGTATTTACATATGTATGTATGTATTTATAAGACAAATTTGTTGTTGTCCATAGATTTGTATTTATTTTCCTTCAACATTTTGCAGGAAATTCAAAATATCTAAGCGCCTAAAATAGTTGTAATACGCGAACGAGTTGCCATTTACATTTATTGCACCCACAGAATCAACCATAAACACCACCAGCACCAACAACAACAATATCATTACTTGATATACGTATGTATAACTGCGAAACACATGTGCCGCCAGACGCCTCCTCTTCCATGTAACCGCTCATAATTTTGTGTAGTTGGGTTCCAATGTTCCATAGACAAAAGTCGTTCATTGTTTTGGATCGTCGTCGTCGTCGTCGTCATTCGTTGTGGTCGCTGCGGCTGGTTTGTGGTGCTTTCGCTCAGCGATCTCGTCATAGAGGAGTGAAAAGTAAATAAAAACAATGGAAGCAACAATTTCAAGTAATATTGGTGGTGGCGAAAAGAGCATCCATTTTATGCCGCACAGTGCATATAGCACATGGCAACAACAACAACTAAATAACTTACAAAGCATAGTCATTGCCTTACAATTACCTACATAGCACAATGGAGGTAGGCAGTGTGCGCCTGCGCAACCATCGCTGTATCTTTAGATGCGGCTGAATGCAAAAAAAAATAAATAAATTAAAAATAAATAAAAACCAAGTTGTAAAACTAAACCCACTTGAGCGGGTGGCGATCGCGAAAGAGGCTTGCAGGCCGCTAGGCTGCAACTGTAATTTATAACATTCAGCCAACCCCGTCTCCAGCCAGTTATGTACATATGTACGTATGTATGTATGTAGCTAGTCAGTCAGCTAAGCTAAGGCGCATTGCAATCGAGCCAAGTTATAAAATTTCAAATTTCATTGCACACAAAGGCAGCGCGCCAATCTAGTTCGCCGCCTTTTGCAGAGCCGGTGACGAGCGAGTTTTTATTTGTGCTGCAAGCTGTCTATGGCGCAACTTTTTCCACGTTTACCCAATATGCCTGTGTGGAGTCACCGATATGCAATTATGCCGCTTTGTAGCGTATACAGCTGATAGTCGGAGGATGTGTGGTGGAGCAGATTCGCCAAACACTATGGCAGAATTGCACAATACTCTGCACTTTTTTTTATTTATTTAGTTAGATAGATTTTGTTTTTTATGATGGGGAGAATTATTTAGTTAGAAAATAGATTTGTTTGAGTGATAGGACTACTAGCGGCGGGAGCACAGGAAAGCATAACAACATGTGTGTGTCTATGTGGCCAACTGCCGTTGGCTAATGTTGCAGATAGTGTGGTGAATACAATTGTGTTCCAGAAAAGATAAACCATCTTGGACAACATTGATCCATTTAAAGTATTACTAAATTTCATTTTGTCGAGGTGGTTCTACAAAAAAAATACCCAAAGGTCCTAAAACATCCCCGAAAAGTACCTCTGAACCAAAGCAGAGCCCTCTGATCAAGCAGTTGTATATCTCATAGCGCCAGTCTGTGTTGTC
This sequence comes from Rhagoletis pomonella, assembly GCF_013731165.1. Taxonomy (NCBI): domain Eukaryota; kingdom Metazoa; phylum Arthropoda; class Insecta; order Diptera; family Tephritidae; genus Rhagoletis; species Rhagoletis pomonella. Next base: position 21,365 of record NW_023460284.1, on the reverse strand, counting down.
TTTGACCAAGTAGACCACTTGACTGTGCCAGGGTTAAGACGAAAAGAGCGCATACAAGTAGAGAACAAAAGTAGTAGCGAATCAGAATCGGGATGTGGTGCCAACCTATGGATTTTGGAAGCACCATCGGGAACTCGTTTTGAAACAGAAAAATCAAAACCAAGATATCGTCTCCTGTTTCAGCACTTTGACGACGTAAGCCCATTTCAAAATAGCAGGATAAGATAGGTAATTTTCAAGCTCTTTATAAGCTTGCACGAAGTTTATTTTGCGTAATTGCGCCATCAGTTCCTCGCGAACGACTGTGTTCTAAGGCAAGAAGTGTAATTTCACAAAAGAGAAATCACTTTATCCACTGTATGTTTTTATATTGTTAAAGGTCATTGAACTAAAATTTTGTGTCTGAATACAAGTAGCATCGTGTGTTTTCTTCGATACTTTTGCAGCCTTATTCTGTATCACGAACGATAGGCAACACGGACGATTCGTCTGCAGAGGAATGCTTCAAAAATTATTTCGGCGGTATCATTCTTGCCGGTTTAAACGCAACCGGGACCATTTCAATGTAATATATGAAAAGCAAGACGAAGACGAGCGATAGAGTAATAAAATCAAAATCAGAGATGTTGTCGTCCGCAGACTAATCGTTCGTGTTGCCTATCGTTCGTGATACAGAATAAGGCTGTAAGTTTGTTGTCTGGATGCATCGTGTGGTTGAATCTATAGTTTAGCATTTCAAAGTGGGTTTATTGGTAAAATATATGTATTAGCGCTTACACATATGTTAGTGTTTGGCCGAGCTTCTTCTGCGACTTTATTTTTTGATGTTGGGTTGAACCGGGCTTGAACCCAGGTCCTGCGGTGCGCCAGCGCGCACTGCTAACCACTACACCACAGCGGTAGGGATGGGCCCCGTTTCCAAAAAAAAATCGGGGTTCGATTAATCATGGTTTTTTTCTGGTTTTAGATCTTTTAAAAAACTAGATTAAAAACCTGATCTTTTTTTCTGTTTACCGAAAAAAACTCCACAAAATAAACTCCATAAAAACACAAAACTACAAAAACGTCAATATAGAATTAAAATTAATTTTCCATTTTAATATGTACCTATTGTATCTTATTATATTAGGAAAGTAAATTAATTTTAATTTTCTTATTTAATTTTTTTTTACTGCTGGCATCGCCAATCAATTAAAACCACTATATGTACCATATTTTATTTAAAAATTGCATTTCCAAAATTAAGAAATATATTGAAGTATTTGACATACATACATACATAGTACATATTTGTACAAAAGCAAACTTTAATTCAGAAAACATAATTTTAATTATTTTATGTTCTTTTTCACAGTCAAAGAAATATCAGATCAAGACTGATCAGCAAAAAATTGAGTAGTCGCTTTGAAGTTTTGGTACGCCATAAAATTTAATTCTTATCTCCAAAATATACAAAATCGTTATCTGCTGTTGAATGTAAAAACCGAATTTTCGGGTTTCGGTTTAAAAGAAAAAAAAAAAACGATGAATACCAAAATTATAAAAAAGATCGAAAAAGATTAACCAAATTAAAAAAAAAAAAAAACGGAGAATATTTATGACATCAGTCTTAAGCAACGCTTTTATTTCGTGTAGGCATTTTGATAGCCCATTAGCGTTCCAAATAACAATTTGCAAGCAATCGAAGATGTGCATGGTATATGTACATTAGACTGCATCACCCAAAAAAAGTTGCAATTTTTCCGCCGGGTTTACAAAATGTATTATATTTTAAGACGTCCACCAAAATATTTCGGATAAATATTAAGATTTAAACGAGCTGGACCGATCTGAAAATACCTCCAAAAATGGAGTTTTTTATGAATAAAAATAGTTTCTTAAAGAACTTTCTGAAAAAAGTCCCCTCAGATGACAAATCACATTAAGCTTAAAAAATCTGCATAAAAATATTTAAAAATCTTTTCAACAGAATCGTAAGAATGAGATTTTTGATGCTGTGTTTTTAATTTTTTCAAAGATTGATTTACGAAAAACTTGAATAACTGGGCCAAAACTATTCTGATTTAGACTTATGGGATCTCAGTAGAAAGGTATTTTCACACTGTTTTTGTTTCTGTCAAAAAAAAAGTCAAAAAGATAATCCAACTTTGAATGCCGCTCGTTCATCCTACCTTTCTCTTTCATCCTTTGAATGAGTTTATTAGCAAAGAAATAAAAAGGGTGAGAAAATACCTTTCCAATGATATGTCTAAATCGGAAGAGTTAAGGTTCAGTTATTCAAATTATTCTTATACCAATCTTTGAAGAAATTTAAAAAAACAGCATCAAAAATCTCATCATCACGATTCCGTAATTTTTTTTTTACATTTTTTAAAAATATTTTTATGCAAATTTTTTAAGTTTAAACCGTTTTGCCATTTGAGGAGATTTAAAAAAAAAAAATCTTTAAGAAACTATTTTTATTCATAAAAAACTCCATTTTTGGAGGTATTTTCAAATCGGTCCAGCTCACTTAAATCTTAATATTTTTCCGAAATATTTTGGTGGACGTCTTAGAATATATTCGATTTTATAATTCCAATGGAAAAATAGTACCATTTTTTTTTTTGCATGGGGAGTGATGCAGTCTAATGTACATATGTATGTATGTATGTATATAAGTATTGAGGTTAGACAGCGACAAATACATATCAGCATTTTTTATGGCTGTTAATTAAACTTGGAAGTCGTTGCAATAGTCTGAAAGCCGAAATTAAACAAACATTATGGAAATATATTTATAGTAAATTTCAACTCATTCAAAATCAAATGTCTGACTTTTTTTTTAAACGTAATTGCAACAAATTTACTTAAGTGAGCTTTTTACACGACAGAGCTCTGAAAAGTGTTGCTTTTATCAATTAAAATTACACTTGAGTTGCAAAAGAGCCTTACGAAATAAATGAAATATTCATAAATTCTAAACACTTACCGTCCACTTCAGTTCCTTAAATCGATGGATGCCGTTCCACAATGACACATCCTTTAACTTTTAATCTTCTAAAGCTGTTTCAATGTACTTCTTTATGCATATGTGTATTTGTAGCTGCAAAAAAGGATTACGGAAAAATATCTATTTAGTTTGAGCAAAATTTAATTATTTATTCATACAAATACATCGGAGCAACAAAAGCAAATATTTCATCGATACAGTTCAACTATGTAAGTGGCATGGAAAAGCAAGTAAAAAGGAAAATATTTTCTATGGTTTTAAAACAAAATAAAAGCCAATAGCCAATCAGCTTATCTAGAAGTTAGTCAACGAATATTTCAACTAATTTCCGGTAAATGGCGTACGAAAGGTATACATAAGGGGGTGTGTGTAAGTTTATGGGGGCGGGATAGTAGATAGTATGGTGTAAAACCGGAAATTAAAATTGATTAAATTTGTGTGATAAGCTAGCTTAATATTTGTTGTGGCTTTTTGTAATAGTTTTAATTAAAAGACCCTTTTTTGTTGTAATACTTTTTGGAACCTGATATTTAATTTCATTGTCGTTGTTTTGTTGAAACGCTTAATACAAAAACGATAACTTTATATATGTAATAAACGTTTTGCATTAGAGAAAAGTAAGCAAGTTATTTCAAAACCGCTCGATATCAAGAATGATTTTTAGTGCGTTTATTAAATGGCGCCCGTATATCATTATTAATAAGCGTTATGCCTCACCAAGATATGTTTGTGTAGTTTATATGTCATTCATGACAGCTTCATTATCAAAGTGTAAAAGTATTAGTTGTAAGTTACTAGTGTTGAAGCTTTTTCAACACACTTTCCATAACAAGACTGTAATTTACAGAGAGTTGTCATTCAGAGCACATCGCAACACGTGTTGTGATTGGCTGAGCAGATCGTAACGTATAATGGATAAATATCCAATCAGAGCGTTGTATATGTATTTAAATTTGTTAAATAAGCAAATTCATACATACGATCAAAACAACAACTAGTAACATACACATACTATAAAATATATAGTCTATATTACGGGAACTCATAACACTTTATCATAGCTCGTTGTTTTTGTTCATTTCATGATGTTAAATATTTCCTGGAGCTGATTGTTGCAACCACAAAATTTTACAAGTCCTCAAAAATAAATAAAACTTCCTTAAAAATTTGGGCGAAAGTACTCAAAGCAAATAGGATTTTAATAAAAAAAAAAAAATACCACGAATTACAATAATGAAATAAATAAAAGAGATTCAAAAAAATGCATATCTATCACCCGTCTATACCTCCCTCTGTCTGGTTGAACGCAAACAAGTCCCATAGTTTTAGAAATACCCGACTGAGATTTGGTAGGAGGGCTACACTGACTCAAACAATTACGCCGAACTGGTTCCCTTTTCACTTTTGGTTTCCATGTATTTACTATGGGCGGATGAAAAATTTTCGGGTGAATTTTTTTCGGGCGAAACTCAGGATAAGGCGGAACGTTTTCCAAGTTAATATGTTTTTTAATCGATCTTAAAAGAAGAGGAGGAGGATATCAATTCGCCGGAATATTTTTCTTTTGTATGCTACCAGATAACCTAGTAAAGGAACTAACGTTACTCCTTAATTTTTATATGAGCATTGAATTTGGTTGTTTATTTTGTTTAAAAATTATTTGTTTAATAAGAAAAAGTATAAATTAATGGCGTTTTTCATAAAAAATAAAATAGGTTTAAACAGCTCTTTAAAGTGACATTTTCATACAAATTTTGGATTTATAAAACAGTTAAAATCTTCTTTATTTTTTATGAATTGGGCTGTAAATTTTCAAAGTCTATACCAAACTTATAAAAATAAAAAAAATGAAAAATCATGAAAATTTCGAATTTTTGAATATGAATTTTTAGATAATTTTTGGGTTGCCGTTTTATAGCCCAAGACATTTTAGTACAGACTCCCAGAAAATATTTTTCTCAACACATGATTTGATGAATATCAGCAGATAATGTAACCATAAACAAATTATTTATTTCAGGGACCAAAAATAACCGTTATCTCGAATTTACAAATTGAAAATGTTGACCAAATTCTGAAATGTAACGAAAACGTTGTTTCATAATAGTTATTAGATGAAAAATATGTTTTATTTCACGGATAAGAATTATAACCTAAAGTTCACTTTTTACGTTGTTTGATAACAGTTATTGCCCAACGTTTATTTTTTACGTTTATTTATAAACGTTGTAAGATAAGAATAGAGAAGAATACAAAGAGGATGAAAATAAAAGATGATGAAAATAAAAGAGGAGGTGTAAAAGAACCGTTATCAAACAACATAAAAACAAGCGTTGGGTAATAACTGTTATCAAGCAACATAAAAAGTAAACGTTGGGTTATAACTCTTATTATAAATAATAAAAAATATTTCTCATTTAATAACTGTTATGGAGCAACGTTCTTCCGGTAAAACTTATAACTGTTATATCCCTAATTTATCTAGCTAATGCTATTCTGGGTGCAACAAAGTTCATATTTGAAGTAGTTAAGAATTCGCGTCGATTTTTAATAATTTTTCCGCCGGTATTTTGCGTTTGTTTTTCATATAAAAAGTGCAATTTATAAAGCCGGCGTTGATTTTTTTTTATTTTTATGACTGTGTTGCAATAATATAATATTTTTTTTTTTTAATTCTTTTGTAGACAGTTTTACGCAATTTTTCCATAAGACATCCATATTTATAAGAAAAAAACAGCGAAAGATCGAAAAAAATAATAAAACGCGAATTTTTAGCCAATTGAAACCTGCGCTTTATTTCGCCAAAATTTGATTGGCCATAAAGGTTAGGTTAGGTTAAAGTGGTAGTCTTTTGTGGTCTTTTGTGATACCACTGCGAACGATAACGAAAACGAAGTTTTGGAGGCGACATATGCTATCACAAGGGAAGCTCCGCCGGACAAGTCAGAAAATATAAAACCAAGTGTCTAGGTAAATATAAGGAGAGGTGCTGAGATGATTCGACCTCACCGTCCTTATGCAGCTATTGAAGAAGGGGAATGGTGTGATAGCTAATCGCGATAGGACAGTGGCATTTCAGTTCACCCACCAGAAAGATAAATTTGGAAGCTTATGTGCCGAAAGTTTCGGAAAAAGACGAGAAAGAAGAATATTACACCTAAGTTTATGAACTCCTTATTAGTATAGTATAGTATTAGTATATAACTTAATTTATAAAATAATATTTAATAAAAAGTAAAAACCAATTAGTGTTGCAATTGCCATTCCTAATCATATGCATATTATTGCCTATGAATAGCACGTAAGCTTATACATACATATGTACATATTAAACAAAACTAGAACAACTTTCTAGTTAAGTTAATATTTTTACCATGACCAAATATGAATATTACAATAAAAAGTCAATAAAATTTAGATCACCCGTGAAAAATTTTAAGCACACAACTTTGTTTTAATAGATTCTTGTGAATATTGAATGAACAAAGAAAGCGATTTGGTATGGTTCGAGAAAATCATCCATCTCGTGAAATTGATTTAACAACAAAAGCGTTACTAGTTCATTCCCTTTTTCCAATTTGGCACAAATAAAAGGCATTAACAAATTGCGATATTAACTATTTTACGGTTTTTTATAAATTTCCATGCTCTTAGTTAATGTTGAGCTGTATGTATGCTTGTACGAGTATATGTATCTACAAGTACATGGCAATGTTTTTACGGTAGCAGTGCGGCCATTATGTATTCGTACAAAAGTAAAATTTTATGTTTTGGACAATAAAACTTCGTTCGAAACATTTTATTTATTTTTAGAACTACTGAAATTGACTTAGTTTGATGACCGACGATTCTGTTAGAAATAAAACACAACAAAATTTGTTGAAATTGTGTTTTGTTTTTGTTTCACCATGTCCTTTCGATTATGGTATTAATGTTTGAAGGACAATATCCGTCAAATGACAACCACGAGACTTTTGGCAACACAGAATAATATCAATCATTTATAGCTCAAATGATTTCGTTCTTAAGCTCTGGGTTGGTCTCGGAATTATGGGTATAAACCCTACTTTTTACGTAGCCCCAGAGAAATAAGTACATAGGTGTCAAAGCGCGAGACCTCGGCGGCCATTTGATCTCGTAAAACCAACGCCAAACAGTTAATCCGTGTGAGTTCTTAGTTTTACTTGAATGACGTGGATTTTCATTTCCCAAATTTGTCGGGTGCTTTTGCACAAAGTTCACAGCTTTACCAATTTTTAACGATGAGTCCAGCTCACCGGGAGAAACAATTTTAGTGTTCGGGAGACTCGATTCATCTGGTCTTAACGATAATGCAGGACTTATCGTGAGAAACGTATCTAAGTATATTGTAGGCAGTCGGCTTGTTTCTTATATCTATATGCTGTTAAAGGAGCAGGATCAAAAGTGAGCCCGAAAGTAATGTAGAGGTGGTCAGAAAATGAAAGCTAACAGAAGTCAAAAAGGTGCGATCGTTTCCACGGAAAGAATGATATCAAGTAAACACTCACTTCGGGTGTTGGAGTCAGTGATCGGACTTCTACCACATTGTGGTAGATCTACCACTTTTTTGAGCATCTACCACACAAGGTCTTATATCTACCACATATTCGCGTTTTTGAGTGCCTACTTTAATTTTTGCTCGACATAATTTTCTTAATTTTAAGAGCAAAAATTGTCCAACACTAAACACTATATGGTAACAAGAATGATATAATATAAGATTCCTCATTTCCGGCGGCGATGAAATTTCTCAAGTAAAAGTAAACAAAGCCGAACGGGAGGATAAAATAAACTGTAAAATCGTAAATTTTCTCAATAATACATTTTTCGACAGCAAACCTGGTTTAAAATTAAAAATATATGATTTATAAAAAGAATAAATAGTGGATATTTAAAAAAACGGCGATTTTCGTGAAAGTATTAGCAAATTTCAGTGCATCTAAAGTTTCTGAGGCGTTGTTTACATTTACTTGAGAATTTTCAAAATCGGCAAATCCCAAGTAGCGGTTTATGTAACGTGCCACATTTGTTCGCTACATCGTGATGTGATAAAAAGAAACACTGGCAGCAGCACTCCGCAAGGTTCCTAAAAAATTTATGTTCGAAAAATATCTTGATATGGAAGGAAGCGCTTTACACTGTCAAGGAAAAAAAATTGCCAAAACTCAACGCAATTTTTAGCAACTTCAATCTTGCACTTTGATATACTAAAATTAATTTTTTTTAGAGTCTAATTAAAAAGTTTGCAATTAAGGTGAAACCTTACAGAATTTCTTTAATTTTTGCACAAAGTTTGATCCAAAGCCTGAGATCTACCACATTATTTTGAAATCTACCACATTTGTTCCAGATTCTACCACACAGGATTTTTTTTAAGTCCGATCATTGGTTGGAGTAGCTTGAGTTTCAAATCGTGTGATGAGAATTAGAATCAGCCTCAATTATGACCGGGAGTCTCTTGCGATTTGTGTTCTTCACATCATCCTGCAGTCTGTAGGGAAGAAAAACTTGGCTGGCAGATCGTGCTCTCCCTTCAGCTCACTGTATTGGAAGAGCAAAAAATAATAATATGCTTTTTTATTAAGAATGCATGCTCTGATTCTGCCCGATACACGAGCTGCTACCACCTTGTAGGTATCAGCGTTCAGTCCGCAAACCTTATTTCTAATGCAAGGCTCTTGAACTAGAACCAAGTCCTCAGCTTTAACGATGAGGCGAAGAAAGATGACAGACAGTGCTGCCTTGGAGTGGTTCTGATTAATTTGCAGGATCTGCACTATCCTCAAAGGCGGTGATGTCCATGTTTCATCGTCCAGCTTTACCCATCGTACGTAGCCCGTGTTGCTCTCATTATCTATCGCGGTATCGGATACATTCCTCAACTCCTGGGGTTTCTATGAGCCTCGCGCTATCTACCAACGATGCCGACTCGTTGACACCAGGTCCACTCTAGGCGTTTCCGGTTTTGTCGGCCTATTCGTCGGGGAGAATGCCTTGGTCTAGCGAACTCGGACTATCCTCCAATCGCTGGTGGGTAGTCGGATAAACTCGAGAACCTCCTCCGGCTTTGACGGCACAGCTGGAACCCAGGCCCAGGCTCGCGGCCTATTAGGGACTTCATCACTATGGACGGCAACTATGTCTGCCCCTGCTGAGAGTAAAAATGGTACGAGTAAATATTGCGCTTTAGTCTTATATTTAAACACATATGACCGAGGTACTTATACGCGGGTCATTCATAAGAGCCCCCAAACAAGCTCCAGGAGCTTATGACAAGACACTATTGATGTGTACGGCTTAACATTGTTGTGTTGGAACAAAATTCCTTTCCTGTTAGTCTCAAAGCTGGCCGCAAAGTAAATTTATTGCGTGTTGGTGTTGGTTGATTTTTTCCGACAGGGTGGTTCGAGAACGAAACGTTTCGTTCGCGAACGAAAAATGACACTTAAGATGGCACAATGCCGAAACCGGTTTGTCTGCAAACCAAACTTGACAAGGGAAGACGGAAATTCGTTCCAAAATAAATTAAATTTATTGCCTTTGGAGAGCAGCTGAAAGTGGACAATTCCCTGCAAATCCCCTAAAACAAAGAGTAAAAACTGTTTGGAACTTGAGAACCGTGCTCTTAAACCGTTTGCTTCTTTCAGTTTTAGATTATATTTATGTAAAAAATTTTAAAATTTCGTACGAATATTTACCGTCGACACTATTGATGAGCATAACTTAATAATTTTTTAGTTATTTAAGTAAAACCAAAAGTTAACTCAAGCATTTTACGAACACCAAATAACGATTCCAGAACACAAACACTGACACACACACACACACACATCGGCAGATCATTCACACAACACCATTCTTTTACAAGAACACGTTAATGGCAAGCATTTTGCTGACGGCTTGCAATCAGCATGGGTTTTTTTTTATGCCAACTTAAACGAACAAAAATGCTTAGAATTAAGTAAAAGGAACCATTTTCATACACTAACAAACAAATTTATGACGCGGTTTTCAATGGAAAAAATTGGTAACAAGCTGAAAATGAGTTATTTAAGAAGCTGTGATGTCTTATTAAGCAAGCAAGCAAGCAGAAGAGAATGGAAGAACGGCAAGGGCTACGACACGACGAGGGTGAGGGCAGGTGAGTAAGTGGATGCTGCGATAAGTGGAGCTGGTGAGCGTGCGCGCCAACAAAAAACGCAAAGCATCTTGTTGCCCAACTACAAAAATAATAATTATTGTTGTAATTACTTATGTTATTAAGTACATTAGTTTTAGTGGGCAATTTTAAATAGTGGCTTCTTTAATGGGTTTTTAGTTCTATTTTCATTTCGTGTCTAATTTGTTGTTCTTATACAAACATGCAGGCCTAAAAGGTTTCGAAATGTTATATTTATGTCTACATAATTGTTATATGTAGGAAGATATGTACATTAGGGTGCATCACTCTACATACAAAAAAAGGTCGGTACTGTTTTCCATCGAAATTAAAACATTTATTATATTCGGGTGTATTCTTGTTTAGGTACGAATCGAAAATCATGAAATTTTCCTATCACATTCAATAAAAAAATTTCAAATTTTCGATTCGTACGAAAGAAAAATACTCCTCATTCTAAGACAGCCGCCAAAATATTTCGGAAAAATATTCAGACTTTAAATATAACTCAAAAAATATAGTTTTTTTTGTAAATAAAATTTGTAATTTTTTTTTTAAAAAAATCAGCTCAGAAAAGTGTTAACATTTTTTCGAAATATTTTGGCGGAAGTCTTAAAACATAGATAATAAAAAACTTTATAATTCCTATATTTTTTCGTGAGTCTCCCTAATATATGTACATACATACATATGTGACTTTTAATTTAATATATTTTTTTCTTATTGCTGTAAGTTAATTTTCTATGGCGAAACATGTCACTGTTGCTTCAACTCTTTTATTGCTATTGTAATCCTTACTGTGTTTTGTATGTGAAGTAGTACTAGAGTGCCTGTCTGTTGCTAAATAAACTCGTCTCGTTGACTCGCAGAGCAATGGATATGCAACAAATACCAGTAGGTTAAGGAGATGTACAATTTGTCTGCTTTTGAGGTGCCACAGCCAGCAGCAGCAGTCGCTATTTAGAAACCCATAAACGTCTAAATACATATTTTGTTTTTGCTTCCATTGCCAAGCACTTAACTGTATTTTATGTACCGGCATTTGTGTTAGTGCAGACATATGTAAGTATGTATGAGGGGCTACTTCTTCGAATGGCGAATGCCAAATGTCAAGTAAAATTCAACTGCGAACTGCTACTTCATTTGCTCGCCACAAAAAAAAAATCCAACGTACTATTACGGCTATCGAAAAATTTAATAATCTACTTCATTCATTCAAGGTATCGCAAGTTGGCAACTGAATAGTTAGCTATTTTGAGCTTATTTGCGTAAATATGCACATGTGTATTTGTATGTGGGCGACTTGCTTAATAATTGCAGAGCACACCCCTTTCGAGTAGCTGTCACTCTTAGTTCATTCGTTTAAAAGTGGATTTGTAACACAAATTAATTAAACTACAAATTTCTAAGGAGCTACAACCCACACCACAACATCGCAAAGCTAATCTTACGCAACTATCAAAATATCAAATTGGTTTGCTCTCCTTCTCCTTTGGTATTTGTTATACAATCTTCGTCCATTTGTTGTACAATTACTTTCAAACTTTAATTTGTCAATGGTCATCGATTCAATGTTGTGTCATGCAACGTACACACACATGCGTGCTTACGCAAAACTCCCTGTAGGATATCAGGTTATAAAGTGAAAATTTCAGGGTAACTATGGCTAATGTCTTTCAACTCACCACAATCGTTTGAAAGAGAAATTGTCAATTCTGGCAACTATCTTGAAAGCTCTTTACTGTCTTTCGAAAGACAAACTGAAAGATCTGCTAACGAGGAGGCCTTAACGTTCGTCTTTTAGCAATAAGTTTTTTAAAATTGTAAAAAAATATATCTACAATTATATATTTTCTTTATAAAACAATAAGAACCAATAAGTAAAAGAAAAAAATATAGTAAAAAATAAATGAACTGAAAATTATGCAAATATAAATAAAAATATTTTTAAAAATTAAATGAGATTAAAAAAAATATATTTTTCTTTTTAAAACAAAATATTTAAAAATTAAAAGAAAATGAAACCAGAAAAAAAACATTTTTATTTTTAAAACAAAATTTAAAAATTAAAAGAAAATTTATTTAAAAAGTATAATATAAATAAATAAAAATAATAATATCTAATAGTACAAAAAATAATAATAAAAAAAAAATAAATAATAATAAATAAAAAATAATATTAAATAAAAAAATAATAATAAATTAAAAAATAAGATCACAAAAATTAAAATAAATAAAATTTTTTTTTTTTTAACAATAAAATCTAAAGCAACAAAGAAAATTTAATCGAAAAATCAAAAATAATTAATTGAAACATAGAAAAAAATAAATAAAATACGTTTCTAAAAATTTAATGCAATGAAACGAAGTATATTTTTCTGTTAAAATAATGAAATATAAAGAAAAAAGGACATTTAATTAAAAGATAGAAAAAGTCAATAAAATACGTTTCTAAAAATTTAATGCAATGAAACCAAGTATATTTTTCTGTTAAAATAATGAAATATAAAGAAAAAAGGACATTTAATTAAAAGATAGAAAAAGTCAATAAAATACGTTTCTAAAAACTTAAAGAAAACGTTGTGAAAAAAAACAATAATTTACACTTGGTACAAGTTATAGCTGCTATTTCGGAGATAACCACAACTCCTCTTCAGAATTCTTCATCGAGTTCACTGGAATTTGAATTCGCAGCTTCGTTCAAAGCCCGTGGTCTTACCCACTGAGTTCGCCATTTAAATTATAGTTGCGTTTTTCCACTTTTTAATGATAAAATAAAACAAATAAACTTTTGTGCTAGAATAACAAAAGTCTTTCGAACTACCTTGCCACCTATCTTTCATTTCTCTTACGTTAAAAATTAATTGACCCAATGCTTTCAGTTTTAAGGCTCTATTTGGTCTACTTACAAAAGAACTATCCTTATGGTTGAATTTGTACAGAATTGGTTTTCTCTTTCCTGTAGGGGCTTTATTGTGTGTTTGTGCGTGTATATAATACATCTCGTTCTTATCCATTTCATGCTGTTGGGTTGTAACCAATTCATGTAAACTGTCCTTACGCCTGTCATTCATCCCGAATATAGATAAAGGATGCGAGGCGGCGGCTTAAGCTACAAGGTTTAGATAGAATACATACATACATACACGTACGTGTATTTATTTATTAATGCTGTGGTTGTAGTAAAATTGACTACTTTGAGTTTATAGATGAGTTGGCATTTGTTTGGCTTACCCAAATGTGGTTTTAGTCAACTTTTGATTTAAAAATTAATCGTCACAAAAAAATGCTATAAAAGTTCGTGTTTGACTCTAGTAAGACAATTTAAAGTTTGCTTCTTTTCAGCCAGAACCTTTTCTCCTTTGAAATTAGATTAGATCTTCGGGGGGTCTATGCACAAAGACCTAACAGAAACTACAGAGGTTTGTGTCTTAAACATTCATTTTTGTTCGTTCACTGATAGGCACCCGGCTTGTGAAATATTGAGTAAGTCCTCTCTGCTTTATGAAAGGAGTTTCTTCGATATCTCCCCTTTTGATGGACAGATAAACCGATTAACTTTGCTCTGCTGAATATTTGATCCACTATCTATTAAGCTTTTTTAACTACCCACCTGGCTGCTTGGGTAGCCGCTTGCGAACGTCAAATGGATTTAATGAGAAGCTTCTTCATGGCAGAAATACACTCGGAGTTTTGCCATTGGCTGCCGAGAGGGCGACCGCTTATTAGAAAAAAAAACTTTTCCTAATTATGAGCTATCTCACAGGTATTTCCCCTCCTTGATGCAGCAATATTGAATTTTGTTTGTCAATAAAAAAAAAATCAATTAAAAATTTTGTGCATATGTATATACATATATACGAACAAAGTAAAATACAAAGTTCAATCTAAAGTATCTTCTTAGATGAAAATAACTTCATTAATAATTTTATCAGTGAATTCCAAAATCCTGCAGAAAAAAAGTTGTTTTAGTAGCATGAAGTAAACGATGCCAATAAATTAAGGAATATTATTAAAAGTTTGTTATTTATGAGCGCAGTTTGTTTAAAAAATTAATTATTTAAATCTGAAATAAACATTTTAAAATGATAAGCTCTGAATATTTAAATTATATAAATAAAATGCTGATAAGATTTTTACGAAATCATTTAAAACAGTCTCAAAAGTAAAAGTGTGAATGCACATACATACACATGTACATATGTATGTAAATAAAATTAACGTAAATATACAAACATACAAGGGGAGGCTCAAAAGTTCGTGGAATGGAGGGGATGGAAAGGGGGTAGGGACGCTGTCTATGTATCGAACTAATTGGGGACTCACCATTAGTATGTTAGTCAAGTTGCAAGCCTAAAAATATTTTGAAAAGGGTTTCCACCCGTTTAAAAAGTAAAATATAAATTAATTATTCGCAAGCTATGTATTTGAAAAATTAAAATATGGGTGTCAAACGAAAGATGGTTAAGAAATCTTCAGATTGAATATTTAGAATATTATTTAGGTGTTTTACTAGCGTTATCACCCGACTAAAAATTAAACTTAATTAATTTAAATGAATTACTGCAATATGGGTGTCAATCGAAATGTTTTTCAAAAAGGTTTAAGCTCTAAACTACATGAAGGACGGTTGCCACCTGTTTGAAAAATCAAATTCTACTTGAAGTAAGGGAATTAAATAATTGAGATATGTATCACAAATATGGGTGTGAGACCAAAGGGCTTTAAAAAGATTTTAGTTAGAAAATTTTCTGATGGGGGTGGCCAACTGTTTTAAAAGTCGAATTTAAATTAATTATACTCAAATTAAAGTGTCAGACGTAAGAGTGTTTAGAAATGTTCAGCTTGAACATGTAGAATCTTCTGTGGTATTTGAAGAGGGTTACGACCTATTTTAAAACTATATTCAAATACAATTATAAGTTCTTACAATAGGGGAATTAATCGAATGCCTTGAAAAGGCTTTATTTCTAAGCAGGGTTTCCACAGATTTGAGAATTCAAATTCAACTTAAATTATTGGAATTAGGCAATTCGAATGCATATGTACATATGTAACACAATATCAGTGTGAGACGAAAGAGGTTTAAAATGGTTGCCAACTGTCCAGAAGGTTAAATTCAAACTACTCAATTATTTCAATGAAGTACTTATTACAATAGGGACACCAATCGAAATAGTTTTGAAAGTGCTTCATTTCTAAACCACATGTAAGGCGGTTGACCCTTTTTTAATCTATATATATATTCGAATTCAGGGTATATAATAACAGAAAAAGTATCACAATAGAGAGGTTTAAGAAAGTTGTAGTTTGAAAGTATTTATTTTGAAGATGGTTAAACAATTTATATCGAGATTTTAAAATACTTTATCGTTCCCTCAGTTCGCCCGCCAAGATTGAAATTTATTTAATATCTTCAAAGTATTTTCATACTAAAACTATCTTTCTTAAACCTCTCTCTTGTTATCTTATAAATGCGGCTGCGATTAAACAAAAAAAAATAAAATACACAAATAAGCATAGATGTAAATATATATAGATATGTATGTAAGCACATGTGTACGTGCATTTGTATTTATGTGCTTAGTGTGTACAATGTACATATGTATTCATGTTCGAGTAAACTTATTTTTAATATTATAAAATTAGCAGAAACTGATAAGGTATTTAATGGAAAGTTAATATGAACACTAGTATGTATTTATGTATGACAAATTGTATGTATGTATATGCAAACTTGTACATATGAAACGAAGTGCATACATACATAGATGGTATGTACATATGTATATAATCAGTCTTGCATAATTTTCTAGATCATGGAAACATTTATAAATAAAAGGAAAAATGAGTCAGTACATAAGTTAATACAAATTTATTAGATTATTATTGAATTGAGAACTAAAGCAGAATACAACTGAATGCACACTAATAGGCGTCGAACTGTAACGGAGCGAGGAAAATTTTGTTGCCTTCATATCTGTCAAATCAAGTCCGCAGCTATCAATCATCTATGTACGACAAGTCGAACAAGTTAATTTTTGAACGATTTGACTTAAGTAAAACGCCTTACACCGCCATGATCCCTTTATAGGCTGTGCAAAAATCAAAGAAAATAAAATACTAGAAAATATTTAAAGGAGTATATGATGCGCGCGACTGGCGTACACAAAATTTAATCGCTGCATGATTATCATGATCAGCACAAAGACGATCCAGCCGCCTATGCACTTGTATGTATATACATATGTATGTATGTATCTATGCAATTTGTAGTATCTTCATTAACGCAAGTACTTGATGGCGAGCAAGGTGCGCGTGCGCACGATCACCTGGCGTACATCAAGCAGAGCATTACTTAGTCTAACAAAACTCGTTCGGCATACGTTGGAGGGAAGCCTATACGGAGACTACGTCGCTTTAACTCAATCTCACATAAGTGATTGATCGTTGCGGATAATACATGACGACGCATTATATATTATATGATCATCGACTTTTTTTATGTGATCGTTTTGTGTTTCCTTTTGCCCAGATTGCAGTTGGTTTGCAAAAGAAATATAAACAAAAGTATGCTGCATTTTGTCACAAAACAAAAAAAAATAAAAGGATATTGTACGAGTATGTTAGCACTGCGAAACTTAATGTAACTACACGCAAAGGACAGCATGTAGAACAAGCTTACTGTGATCGCAGTGGCGATCTGTACAACTCGCGCCATCGACGACCATCACATTATTGTTGGCGGTTATAGCTGAAACACAATGCCGGCGAACGGCGAACTTACCACAGCGAAATTCGCGCTGTCAAAATGGCAGCTGTGCGTGCCAAAGGTGGCCGTATTTCTTTTTTTGATTGCAAAGTTTTAGAAGAAAACAACATAAATACATATATACGAATTATTTTTGTGGTTTGAAAAATACAGTTGTGGATTCGTTAAGTAAAATAACTTTTTATAATTTATCTTCGTTTTATATTTGTTATCATTTCCTCCTTTCTAAACATGGTTTAGTTTGTTCTAAATATGGTCAGCCAAATTATAAAGGCGACCAAATGGTATCAGCTGTTTTCGCTACCGCTCTAATTCTGTTTAAGTAGGCGAAATAGCTACGGTAAACGACAGCTTTGCCCAATTCGGCGAAGTTTGCCGTTCGTCGGTATTGTGTTTCAGCTGTTACATTGTTGTTTAGCAGCATGAGGATGTAATGTTGCAGCGCCAGCAGTTACAATGTAAGTAAAAAGGAAGGTATATACATATGTACATACATACTATGCATAGCCACAGCGATCGCGCTGTGATCGCGGCTTCGACCAGCTGGTCATTACTGCAAAGGCACATCGCG
Source organism: Rhagoletis pomonella (assembly GCF_013731165.1). NCBI lineage: Eukaryota > Metazoa > Arthropoda > Insecta > Diptera > Tephritidae > Rhagoletis > Rhagoletis pomonella. Next base: position 3,850 of record NW_023460284.1, on the reverse strand, counting down.
AATCTAACCGTTGACCAACCAAACTAAAGATGATCGGTTGATCAATGCTCTCGGCAATAATGCTAGCTGGCGTTGTGTCTCTGCGGTTGTGCGGTTGTCTTGTTGGTGGTGGCGGTTGCGGTGGCGGTGGTGTTGGTGGACATTATTGCGTGGTGTCTGCATCATTAATTATCTTAATAACTTGAACATGAGTTTCGAAGCGAGCGGGTGCACGAGAACTTACGAGACCGGAGTAGAAGCAGGGAAGATTGTAGTGGAAATTGTTTTTCATTTATTTCTTTGTGGTGATCGTGGGTTTTAATGCTTCGCAATTTTATTTTATTTTTTTGATCGTCGACGTAAGTTGCTTGGTTACGATGAAATCGTAATATCAGTTACGAATTGAAATTAACTTAAATGAAATTTGATTGAAATGAAATGCCAGGAGGAAAATCTAAAGAATGTTGGTTGTCCTTAGGTTTTTATTGCTTTGAATAACAACGGGCTAGTAAAACTAAACTATGCGGTTTATGCAAGTAATTCGCTCGAGCAAAAAGCTGTGATCAACCTTTCATAACAAGCACCCAAGAGTTACTCATGGCGAGAGATGATAACCAATGCTTTGTTTTTGTTTTCAAATTCAAACTGCAGTGCGATATGAATAACAAGTTTTGTGTAGTATAGCAAGTGTAAACTTTTTTCGAACTCAGTGAAGAAATTATAGTTTTAAAACTTTTTTAGAGCCCGTTTGGCCACTGATTGATTAAAAGTTGCTTTTTAGTTTTGGTTAAAATTGGTGACCCGCTTTAGAGAAGGGCTAGAGGATAACTGAAGTACCTAGTTTTTCAAAAATTTCTTATGCCCATACAAATTGTATGTATGTATACATACAAATTGTGTATGAAGTGTAACGCTGAGCGGTTGGAAAATCCGATTTTGACCGAGCGTTCAGAAGTGAAGTTGGCCGTATATACTTCACGCAAACAAACCTCATAGTTGCTCTTATTTCAACAGGGAGGAAGGCTTTAAATGTAGTGGAAGACTACTTTTGTAGCGTATTTTGGTTATGGTGAGGGTGTCATAGGACTAGAGAAAAATGCCAATATTCTATTAATTGGTTGAGGTTTTTAGTCTGTTACTCTGTTGGTAGAGTCTGGCTTCAGGGGAGTAAAAGCCATAATCTAGATGGATGTTAGGGAAGTGCATACAATGACATATACGGGCCCTATTTCGGGTCGGGCGACGATTAAATAGTCTTTCCAACTCGGCTGCCTCACCAAAATTTTGAACTGTTTCGAAGTCGAGACAATTGTGTCACTATAGTATGCCTCCAGTACTGCTGGAGTCAATCGCTACTTTTGAACCGCTACTGCACCGACTCCTAGGTAAGTAGCTATTCTATTAACCCGTGGTAGTGCACATGGTAGTGCAGAGTCAAACCAGATAGCGAAAAACTACGACAGAGGGCGCCCATAAATCACGGAAGTGACTACTTTAGTAATTCCCGGTAGTGCAGAGATAGCCGATGGTGACTACCACCTAGGACATTGCCTTGTAAAAGTAATCGATGAAATATACTGCAAGAAGCCGATCGGTAATTGACGGAGTTTATCAGGTAGCTACCGATTCAGCAGTCCTGTAGTCGCTCTCCCGTACTGCAGGGTAGTCAACGTCCACTCCTTGGAGCCTTTTTTTTTTATATCCAATGACTAATTCTCGCGTAAAACCCGTAGTCCTCAATTTATACCTTTGGTAATTGCACCGTGGTTACTAAAAGATGAACCATATCCTCATTTTGGAAGTGAAACTGAAGATGATGCTGAAGACAATGAAGGAAGACGGCGATAAAGATGGTTGTCGATTAAGATGATAAAGATAAGATTAAGTAGACAAAGATAAAGTTGGAGTTGAAGATAAGAGAAGAATATATTAAAATATATTTCGCCATATTCGCCATCTCTGAAATTTTGTCTGTGAAATTTCACTTTTTCGGCGCGTAGAGACCACATGAATTGGTTAATTACTCCTTTAAACGAACCGAGCTGCATCAAAATTGTCATATCGAAAAAATGCTGACTTATTCCCATTGGTAATTAAGCGATTCACATGCACTATATGTATTTTACCTTACTTCCATGATAATCACCAAAGGATAAGCATCAGGGTTAAATCCATGAAGGTATTCATAGACGTTTAAATTTTGGCGAAGGTAAAAATTTTCATCAGAATGCGAAAGGATTTAAGTTTCCATTAGTATTTGACAGTGAACTAGGCAACGATTCCTTCCCTGACCTGCAGGCCTTTAGATCCCCCTACAGGAACTAGGGCAAATAGGCCTGTCTGACAGGGTGGTTTTTATCCGCGATATATAGGAAACAGAGATGTTAAGATTGGCTAAAGTTATTAAAATAAAAGTAAAAATTGGCAAAACATTAGTGGTATTCACCAAAGTGAGCAAGTGGCCTGGCAGTCTGGCAAAAGAGATCAGCTCAAGCAAAGACTGTTGTCAACATTCTCTTTCTATCAGGGACCGAGAACGCGTTTCAGTTTTGGTATAGTTCTGCACGAAAAAAAAAATGTAATGTCATGAACGTTTCCACAAAAGAGCCAAACGTGAACAAAAGCATTGGGAGCAGTTTGAACGGAAACCAAATGAGAACAAAATGTACGGGAACGTTTCCGTGAAGAACAAAATGCGAACAAAACTCTCGGAAGCATTCTTAAGAAGAACAGAATGAGAAAGAAACTTTCGGTAATGTTACTAATGAGAACGAAAGTATCGAGAACGCTTTCAAGGAGGATCAAATAATAACAAAAGTCTGGGGAACATTCTGCTAAAGAACAAAACGAGAACAAAAGTTTTGAGAACTTTAAGTTAAAATTAAGAGGAGCGTCTGCGTGTTGGGATTAAATATCGATACATTATTAATTCTAATGCAGAGCAAAGCTGGATCATTTCGACTTTCATATCGTTTATCATTACGGAGAATTGTTCACTTATGTAACAATTTTTAATTTTCTGTGCAAGAAAACTTCGTCTCTTGAGTCTATCGTTGACTTTATTTGCATAGTTAACTTTCAGTTCTTTTTTGATTAAGTTTAATATTCAAACATTTCAAACTAATGAATCGTTATGAGAAAAATATTGTTCTCGCTTTCGTTCTATGCGAATAGTTCAGAGAACATTTGTTCCCGTTTCGTTCTCTTTGCGAAAGTTCCTGAGACTTTAGTTCCCATATTGTTCTGCGAGACAAAGTTCCTTAGACTTTTGCTCTCGGTTTGTTATTTGCCACAACTTTCCGGAGACTTTTGTTCCCATTTTGGTTTCTTAGAAATTTTCTGGAAAATATTGTCATTTTGTTCTCTTTGGAAATGTTCCACAGGGTTTTATTCTTATATAATTCCCATGGGGAACGTTCTCGACAGTTTGGTACTCATTTCGGTTTAGGTTTTGAAGCGTTCTTGGCAACAAAACTACGAGGATGACATTTAGTTTCTATCACTCCTTTTGTTCTCGGTCTCTCGGAGTGGGTTAGAACTGTAGGTTTCTTCCCATTCTGTGACAACATCAAGGCGCACACCACAAATCGGAGAAGAAGACTACACTACTAAGAAAACATTGTCCACATTACATACTCAATTAAATCTACATACACTGAGGGAAAAAATATTAAAATCAAATAGAAACGTAATTGATCTTACTATAAAAATCAACGAAAGAACTGTATATTGGTAAATATTCAATTCAATTACGCGCATATTAAAATGACCGCGTTCTTTCTGAAAAAGCATCTGTGAAGTGAATAATCAAGACAAAAACTATAAAAAAAAATATTTAACTGCAGTGAAATTCGAACCCTGACCATCTCTG
>NW_023460283.1:18917-39358 GCF_013731165.1 Rhagoletis pomonella | reverse complement strand
GCTAAATCAACTCAGCTCGACGTTCTGATCATATAAGTATACATTTTCATGGGTCTATCTCTTTTTGTTCTGGTACTTACAAACATCGGACCAAAGTTATAATACCATTTCATGCTCATGAAAGGTATAAAAAGATTCCGACGAACTGATAACCTCCTCCTTTTTTGGAAGTCGGTTAAAAATAAACACGATGAGCTGTAAGACTGCACACCAAAATTTTTTCTATAAATTCGAAAATCCATCATTTTAGTTTGCGTAAAATTTAGCATAGAATTTAAAATTTGTTGTGGGATTTTTGTTTTTAGCTTTATTTTAAACAAAATTTTTTTTTTTTAATCTGATAAGCTTTCATAAAAAAAATTTAAATCGGTTGAAAAATTGAGGCTCTGTAGTGCGTTAATGCATTAACTTTTGAAAAATAATGCTTGATAAAATTTCAATGCATTAATTCCGAAGAAATAATGCTAATGCATTTTTTTTGCAGTAACGTTAAAATTTTTGATGAATGATGTTCCAATAATTTGTTGCATTAAAAACCCATTAACTAATTTTATTTTGAAGTACAAATTTTTGGTTGACATTGAGGGTAGAACTTTGAAGTAAACAAAGATAGTGGCGGAAGTTAAGGCTGGTTTTCACTACGTCAAATTAAATGGCATTTGTAATTATTAAAAGCCCTTACTAGAAAAATTATATGGTTTTGAATAATGCAAAAAAATTATATAAAATTGTAATGCGATAAAATTTTGCATTACCACTAGTTTGCATAATTTAATGAAAACTAATTTCATTAGCATTATATTTTTCCGAATTAATGCACTAATATTTTACTAAGCATTCGATTTTCAAAATGAGTGCATTGAAATTTTTATTTGCATTAAATTTCAAAAATAAATGCATTAAATTTTTAAATTAACATTATTGCTTAATGGTACGTCAATGCATTAAAAAAAGGAATGCATTTTTCACATCGCTGGTATGCAGCTCTCAAGAAAAGAGTGCGCGTATATTTATTTCTTCAAGAATATTTACAGCAACAGAAAAGTACTTCGTTTCAAGCAACAGAAATAATGAAAAATATTACTTCAGATTTGGTCTATTGAACACACGCCCGAAGACTGGAATCTCAGTGTACTTTACACAATCCACAGGAGGGGAGATCCCGACGTTTGCGCCAGTTATAGCGGATAAGCCTTCTTGCATTGGCGGGTCAGTATAACATAATGGAGAATTGGGAGAGGAGCTGTATATGCGCCATGTTGCGAATTTTTTCTTAATATGAAACAAATTTTTGATCAAGTGTTATATGAAAAAAAAATCCGCAATACCCTCCACAAAAAAAATTAAAAAAAATCAACGGTAATTTTTAACGATTTGTAACTTGCAGTTTCTTAGACTAAAATTGAATGTGCTACAGAACTGCATACCCGAAAAATTTCTAAATATTCAAATTAAACATTTTGAAATTTTGATGACAATTTTTTGAAGTTTGATAAATTTTTTTTTGCAAATTTTGCAAGCTTTGAAACGTTTATTATTGTAGTTTCGGTTATAGATTGAATTATATTTTAAATGAAAATAATTAAAGGACTAAAATAGACATAATTTGCAAACAATATCATTTTGAATTTCGTTGCTAATTAGTTGATCGCATCTGTATGTACATATATACATAGACTCTAAAATTTTTTTAATAAAGATTTTCTTGTACCAACGACGGGTTCAATGCCTTCACGACTGCATAGCTTATGAGATTAATAAAAGATTTCCAAGAGCGTTCGGTTGTTAAGCTACCCTTTGCTTCCTTGAACTGCCACACAATGCCACAAACACAACAAAGCCGCAAAACAATGGCAAAGTAGGAGAAAAACTATTAAAGCGAGCGAAGAAAACACAACCGAAGACGACGACGAAAAGAAAGGAAGGCTGAAAGGCTTAAGAGCCAACTAAAGTCAACCCGAATGCAAACGCCTATTGCAGTATGTAAATCCGCTTTGTTATACAAATTAAAAACGAATTCACCACGCACAAGGGGCAACGAACGAAAGGGGGGAGGGGGCGCGAGGGTGAATGTGAAGTATATAAGCAGACAGAACGTTGCGCAAGCGCTTGAATATTCAAATCGGCATCCGGTAAGAAACAAAGGAAAACTACAATGGCGTATGGAGTAATACTTGTGGTGGAAGCGAAGCTTAACAGACTGATGTTTAACGAATGCAAAACTGGGCAGCTTGCAGGTCCATCGAGCACTGAAGGGAAATTGCTTAGCGAGACGACAGAGCGGTGCCACTTAAAAAACGTCTCAGGATTAGGCGTAATTATGCAATTTCCTTCTTAACGCTCAGCCATGCGACAAGCGTACAAAAGAGTTGGATTCAATAAAATTTACATTTCACCACAAAAACATGAGGAAGTGTATACATACAAATATGTATGTGTATATTAGGGCGGTACAATTTGTATGGTAGATTTTTTCGTCTATGAGCGCATAGCACAGAAAGATGCTACGTGTAATTCTAAGCAGATTTGCTGAAGAAACCATAGGTCGAAAATCAATTAGGAGTTTGCCAAATTGCGAAAATTGATTTATTAGCATTTTACGGTAGTGTCGAAAAAAGTGCTTAAATTTTATATAAAAGCATGCTATAGGGTTTTTGTTTTTGGTATGAGGAATCCCATTCTGCACCTATATTTTTCATAAAACTTCCACCAAACTTCCAACAGTGAAAATTTTCACATTTTCTTTGAAATTTATTTTCGCAATTGGGCGAACTCCAACTTGATTTTAGACCCATGGTTTCTCCGGCAAGTTTGCTCTGAATTACACACAGGATCCTCCTATGCTTTACGCGCATAGCAAAAAAAAAAGAAAAATTGACCCGCCCTTATGTACGTACGCATAGTATAACAAAGCAGTTAGTTTCAACGCTGGCTACGCTAGCAGAGATTGGCTTGACAACAGCAAGAGGTACAAAGTGTGACGTTGGCGCTTTTGTAAAAGCGAAGATTTAAATTGCGCCGTGGAAGCCAATCTAGCAGGTGTATAGCCAATGACGGAGTATTATAGCGGTTGCAGCGATGGCGGCCAAAATGCTGGCAATTCCTACTCGGTTTAATGGAAAGCGTTTGTAGCTATATTTTTTTAGTCCTATGCAAATTGAAAATGTAACCGAAAAATTTCGTTAAATATTCAAGGCGAACTATTGCGAATATTATCACAGAAATTCGTAAAGGCATAGCTAACGTGAACGCGAAAAAGACCCAGTCAAATTAAACAAATTCAAATTGAAGTGCAGATTTCAATGGATAATGAAAAAGGTCATTGAGAAGTTGTAAAGGAAATCGTTACAAAAAGGGCGGCAGTTGTATGCAAGTACTTTGGCAGAGACTTGGAGTTTTGTGCTCGAATTCAATTTCATGCTGCAGAGCGCCAAAACAAAATTCCAAGCGAGGATTTCTTTGGATATTCAGGGAAGGCAGCTATGCATACAGGTATGTAAGTATTTATGTGCGGATGGCACAGCAATTCCATCAAAGTATTGCGACTCACTCAGTTTCGGTATTTACTTTTGTGTAATATGCGCTATAATATGCCAACAATGGCTGTATTGAAATTGTCAACATTGAATTTTATTAGGCATTTCCGCCGAAGTAGTTAGCAGCCTTATCAGCAGCCTTTTTTAAATCCAACTGAAATGACACTTCTGCCTCAGCGAGATAGATATTTTTGGCGTAATGTGTTTAATTGCGAGGCACAACGAGGCAATGGCATTGAAATTTGGCTGTTTGTAATTAAATTTTTTTTAAGGTCAGGCTAAGTCGGGGTGGTTGTTACACCATATATTTTGGCAGAGAGGCACACTCAGGCCAGGTACTCCCATTGCGATGCCAATTGTGAAAGCTCTTGTTGCGCTAACTTCGTTTCTCGTGTGATCGAACCTCCGCGTTTCTTTAGTGAAAGTTGCGGATGTGCACAGAGCAGGAATTAATCAAACACTAAAATAAATATTTACTAAAAACAGTAAATCCGGTTCTGGTCATAGCAGGATAGGTCTTGGCCCGTAAATTCTAAGCAAAATCTTTATCCTGCTCATCGGATATTGTCATTGCTCATGCTTCTGCGCCATATACCAACACGGGCATGATGAGTGCCTTATGGAGTGTGGTTTTCGTACGTCGAGAGAGGACTTTACTCCTGAATTGCCTACTCAGTCAAAGTAGGACTTGTTGGAAAGAGTAATTCTGCGTTTGATTTCCATGCTGACATTATTATCGGTTTTAATGCTGGTTCTGAAGTAAACGAAATTCTCCACTTTATCGAAATTATAACTATCAACAGTGACATGGGCGTCAAGGCGCGAATGCGCTGACTGAATGGGCAGAGCGCACTTAAATTCCAGTCGTCGGAACTGCCTTCAGTTGACCCTGTTCTGAATAAGAGTTGATGCATGCACCTATCAACTTCTCGCTGCTGTACTTGAATAGCTCACCCGGCGAGCTGTCAATTGCAGCAGCTTTGTTGTTTTTCAAACGCGTAATTGCTATTCGTTCCTCGTTATAGTCAAACTGTGGGACATGGAATACATCGTCATCGACGGCGGGCTAGGGTTCGCCTTCTCCACTACTTTCAGTGCTGCCAAAAGAGTTCCCTCCATAATTTAAGTACGTTCTGGACATCAGTTACTAGGTTGCAATTGTTCTTCTTACACTGAAAATAAAATCTGCGTAAATATAACGAAAACTTGCGTACATCTTACGAAAATATTCGTCATTTTGAGTCACGAAAGTTTTCGTTGATTGTACAAAACCGTTTTCGTACGTACTACGAAAATATGAGACGTCAGATCTTAAGTACATTTTACGAACGTATTCGTAGTATTTACTAAAGAATTTACTATTACTATTATTTTTTTTTTTTACGAAATTTTTTAAAATGCATAAAAATATTTCGTATATTTAACGAATTTATTTTCATAAAATCTGCGGTTGTTTCTTAGAATTTGCGATTGCTTTCATTCGCCACACTGTAAAAAACATAGTACGAATTATAACACAATACTTTTAATTTGTTTTTATCCTTAATTTTAGGCGTTTTTCTTTAACAAAATGTTTTTCAAAAATGCTTAACATTAATGATTAAAATAAATGTAATGAAAGTGTTGTGTTATAATTTGAGCTATGTTTTTTATAGTGTAAGGAATGATACATTCTACGAAAAAGTGCAGATATTACAAGAATAACTAATAAGTTTTACCTAAATTTTCTAACTACTCTGCAGTTTAAAATTAATAAAAAACGGATATTTTACCTATAATAAAACTTAAGTTTTTTATTTATATGCCTTCATTCAACTAAGTATTTTGATGCAAAGTGTTAAATTATGAAACTCAACAAAACCCCTATTAAATATAATAAGAAATAAAAAATGAAAGAATTTAAAAAATACTGGTTTCACTTCCTTAAACATTATAATATTATTATGTGGAGGTACTTCGCAGATTCGCAGCTTCTTCGATGTTTGTTTCCTTAACGACTATAAGATAAAGGAAAATTATAAGACATCTGAAAGGCAAGTTTCAGTGAAAAATCAAAACTTAAAATTTCATTAAGTAGTGCGTCTGTTCCTGGCTTGGACTTGCCGTTGATAGGTAACTGATAAAATTGCCTGTTTATGAAGTCTCACATTGCAACGCAAGGCTCAGCGTGGGCGATGTTAAGAACATTGTATGCTTAAAAGCATTTTTCCACTGCATTAATATTTAAAACCTTCCTAAATTATATTATACCTCTCACAGCAGCCAACCAGTAATTTTGCAATGACACGCGGTATATAAAAATATGATAAAATATTAAACGGATAGTAATTTAGTATATTGTACGAAAATATTCGTCTGTCGTATGAATTTAAAAAATATGTTTCTGCATTTGTTCTTTGTACGAAAGTATTAAGTAAAATGTACGAATACAGAATTGTAGATATCGTAAATTTTAAAACCATACGTAAATATTACGAATGCCTTCGTACAATATACAAAATTATTCGCACAGAGATTTGTTCAGTAATTTACGAATGTGTTTCGTAAAATAAACGTAAGATTTCGTAAATTGTACTGAAAAACTGTCTTACGAAAGTCCTTTCGTTATATTTACGAATGGTTCGTAAAATCTGGTTTCGTTGTGAAAAATGTGTTCGTATTATGAACGAAAGTTTCGTACATTGTACAAAAACCAAGACTACGAAAGTTTTTCGTAGCACTTTTATGAAATTTTATTTTCAGTGTACATCTTCGCCTATCATTCGTTGGCAGATTCAATGAAAGCTGAGTTGAGTCGGTATTTGCAAGATGACAGAGGGACACACAATGGGACTGCAGCGATCAAAACCAATAAAAACCGATTAGCGAATTCTGAAAAAGCAATTACGCAGATTCATAGGAAAATGCCCAAATAATCCAAACCAGAAAGAGTTTTTGATAAAAATGCACATTTGCCTTCATGGGTTGAACTTAAAGTAGCTACAATGCAAAATGAAATAAAATAGTAAATAAAATTTGACTTGCGACAAAGTAGTTTAAATTAATTTTTCTACTTGTGCGAATATATAATAAGCCAATATGATTAGTGACCAGTTTTTTAATATATGCTTGATCAAGTATTGATTTAAAATTTTATATATCTAGTGAAATTTATAAAAGAGTTTCAGTTGAAGTTCTACATAATTTTGTGAGTATGCAATTTTTCTAGTGCTTACTCTAAAAAGGGATATTTAAAAAGGACCCAGGAAGCGAGCTAAATTTTACTTAAGACTAATATGAAATAGTTCCAGCTGCGAGGAACTTTTTCTTTCATAGACACGCTTTCTGTAAAATTTATAGAATTTTTATTGCTGAGCTGAAGAAAAAAACTCTGATATGTACACAAAGTAAATAAAATGCAATATAAAATGGAAATTAAAGAAGGTGTAGTTTTTAATGACTCGCGAATCTATTAATCAGAGTCACCATTCAACCAAAAGTGGACGCTTCTCTGGAGGAGATCCAAAATTCGATGGCAAAAGTACTGCTTGCCTTAGCACAGCTTTTGTTGTATAAAATCAAGGTAGAATCGGAAGTTTCAGAGCAAATACATATAATGTACATAATTTTGTCGGCCGGTACTGTAAATGTTTTGTAATGAACTTTTTGAGAAATAAAATAAATGTGTATGGTAATTCTCACCAAAATTCATAAAATTTCATATAAAATTGTCAACAGAATTTATTTTTGAACTACACGATATCGACACCTGAGTGGAAGATTCGACCTATCTCGACAGTCGGTTCGAAAACGCTCTATCTCAGAAAATGGCTCAAGAACGCCCTACTTTAGAATTTAGTTGAAGAACGCCCGAGCTTCGATTTTATGGCGTGCGCCTTGATGTTGTTACACAAAGGAAAGTGACCTACAATTTTACGCCGACTCCGAACGGCGACAGTATTTATAAATGAGAAGCTGTTTTTCCCGGCAGAATACACTCGGAGGTTTGCCTTTGCCTGCCGATGGATAACGGCTATTAGAAAAAACTTATAAGGGCTTGTAATTTCGTGTGAATTTCGAGTGACCGACAGAGCAAAACATATTTGTTCCTTATACATATGCTGTCGACTAATGAAATTTTTTAGTATTGATAAAATAGTTTTTTTCTAACACCAAAATTTTATTCGAAACGAGCTACTCATTTATAAAATAGAAGTAAAAGTATTTACTTAATACAGATAAGCACAAAGCAAAGAAAAAATGAAAAACTAAATGCACTTTCATATCTATTTATATAAGAATACAATAATCCCAAGTACACTATTTACGACGAGGAAAATAAAAGAGAACAAATACAATAAGCCTTAAGCAATTGAAAGTACAAACAATAACAACATCATTAACTTCAAAACCACATGATCCATATGGGGCATGATACGACGGTTGTCAACACAACTTTCTGTCATGCGCGTTGCTTTTATTTCGCTGCTTTAGTAAGGTTTTTATTACTTAAGATTTTTTTGCACTGTGTTTTTTTTTCTTTGTTTTAATTCCATCTTTACCTTTAATACCATTTCGTTCGTTCGCATCGTGATTTTTTATATCTTCAATAGTTGAGCTGCAGGCAACTTGCGCTGCATGCTTCTCAGCTTACAAAAAAAGCAAAAAAAAAAATACTACATACATTGTGTTGTATACGTATGCAAGTAGTTTAATTTCACATCCAAGAAAAGTGCGTTGCAAGTGCTTGTTGCTCATGTTGCGGCCACTATTGACACAGCATTTATTCTTGCTTACTTTCAACTTCTCCTAAGGAGCGTCTTCAACTTCGTACGCCCTTCATTCACCATCTATCTTCGTGCTGCAGAACTTCGCCTGCGAGACGCATTGCTGTACTGCTGGTTAATGAGTTATGTCAAAGGAAAACAATGTTTGTTACTTTTGTCATCGTTTTCCCACAATGTCCTGTACTTAAGCTGCTCGCGTCCTTCTCCTGTTGCTTTTTGTTTAGTTTCTCGCTGCTTGCCGTTAACATTTGTTAGTTTTGTCGCTTTTTTGTGCCGCATCTTGCCTCTCTGGTAACTAGTAAGACAACAGCTGTGTTAGTTTTTTGCGTTTTGTGTAGTAATTTTATGTTGTCATTATTGTTTGCCTCTGTGGTTTCCTTATCATTATTATTATTATTTTTTGCCATGTCATGTTTGCTATTATTTCGGTTTTCACTTTGTCGTTGCGTTTAGTTTTTTAAATAAAATTCCTATCAAATTGCCAAATTGATGAATTTGCTGGATTTTGTTTAAATAATGCAGCTGTTTTAGGATTTAGTAACTTTTGTATGCATTATATGCTATTTGTGTTGGCGATTATTGATTACCCAAGTACATATTTCGACAACAAAAATGGAAAAATAACACTGTTTGGACGCTGAAGTGACAAAAAGAAACACCGAGATACGTAAACTTAATTTTGGGTAGTTGATTACGAATCTGTTTGTCGTTTTTATAGATCAGGTAAATTTTCCAAGATATTTTTATTTTGAGTTTGCACTTGGCGTTTTTGGAGCGGATGCTGAGCTAGGGCGTTCTTTAACCAAATTCGGAGATAGGGCGTTTTTGGCAAGTTTTTTTTTGGGATAGAGCGTTTTCTAACTGGCTGCCGAGGTAGGTCGATCTTCCACTAAGCCATCGATGTGTGACTATGGATATGTACGTTATGGCGTATGAGTAACATTTTTCCTTGTTCCTATTTCATAAAAATTGTATTGCATATTTTCATTTGACCATTTGAAAGATGTTTAATTATGCATCGATTTTCATGGTTATTAGCTTGATTTTTCACCTAAAGAACAGGATTTAATATATAAAAAAAAACACACAAACGATTTGTTATGACTGTATTTTTTTAATCGTTAAAGTTTGAGTTTTTTTTATAAAAATTAATATAACTTGTGAAAAAGGCCTGATCTTGAATACAGATGCATAATCTACTACCCAAAATTAAGTTTACTTGTTTCGGCATTTTATCGTGTCAAAACTTAAAATTTTCTCTACGGTATAATCAAGTGGAACATTTGGACTTATCATTTTATGCAACCTTCAAAAGGCACCAATTGTGAAAAGTGTTTTCATGGCGAAATGAAATCGTGGACTTTTTGTACCATTTTTTGATTATCTCTGCGTTAGTTTCCTAATTTGCGGCAATCGATAAGCAATTAACCAATTGAATGGTTTTTATTGTCATCTCTACTTCTAGCAATTGTATTATTATATACATTTACAGTCAGCGTCAAAATATGAATACCCTGACGTTTTGACGATTTTACTTAGTTGTATTTTCCATGGTGGCAGGTAAAAAGATTAACGGAAATAACGTCAATTGACACAATTTTGCATAATGGTGCGAAATAAAGTCTGTTGACGTTATAACCTTTTTAAAAGGGAGAAATAAAGTCATCAAAAATTTGGTAATAAAGTTAATAATGGTATTTTTTAAATCAAATGGAAATAGCGTCAACAATACTTAAAGTATATGTTCACCCAAGGAAAGTGTCCGCCCAATGTAGGTGTCCGTTAGGAGAGGTTAGACTACGCTTGCAAATTAATTGAGCTTAAGTGGGGGAACTTCACCTTTTAATTAACATAAAATGCAACAGAAATTATAATGTATTGCGCTATGAAATAAATTCAAGTGTTTAGCAATTTGGGTCAATTAATCCGTAGCTGCATTGAAGCTTTTGAGCCAAGCAAATATTACTCATACGTACATACATACAATATACTCTCTCAAGAATTTCTCTAGAATTCTGAACATTTATTTATTGGATATTGTAAGCGTATCTTTTATATAATATCTAAACGAAATTAAATTCAAAAATTGGAATTCAATATCTGTGGTGCATATGGCGACGAACCACAAACACCACAAGCTTTACAAACAGTAAATTTATGATACTTATTCTGCAAAAAAAAAAAAGATTAGTGTAGATTTTCCTATAAGTCATATTTAATTTAGCACAATTTACTTTAAGCACACAGGCTAGATGCAAACTTAAACATTTAAACATTCATTCATTCACATAAGCTATTATAAATTCCGTAAAGTCATACACTAGACATATAAAGCATGTAACATGTAATATGCGTAAGCAAGTCACACTTATTTGCACAATTTGGTGGCAACGTTGGTTAATAAGTAAATATTTATACGTGTATGCTTACTGGTAAGTAGCGTAAACATATTACATTTTAATTAAATATTAAAGCTGCTTAAATGCGATATTGAAATTTGCATTGGAATATATGTATGTATATCTAAATATGTACTTACATACATAAAAATGTTTTTGTTTGTCTTGAAACCCTGTTGGAATCAGTTTTTGTATATTTGTGTGCTAAATATGTGTAACATGTAATTATAAAATCAGTGGATGTGCCTTTTCCAGAGCTGTGCGACTATTCGATTATTTGAATGAGTTGGGTAATTGGTTGTTTCGTTAATCAATTACTCGAGTATTCACGATGCTGATTACTTAACAGGATTTTTAATCGAGTTCTCTAAATATGATTGCTTAAAAAATTATGAATTTGCTTGTTAAGCGTTTTTAAATATGTTTTCCGAGCTAAAATTTGTGTGTTATTTTTTCATCGAACTACATATGCTTCACGCTTCATATAAATAGCACCATAAAAATCAAAGTTTCCAACATTATATAAAATCAAGGAAAGTTAAAAGAATTTATAGTAATGTGAAAAATTTAAGTAGCTAAAAATTCGCTTTGATTTTTAATAATTTTCCGGCTGACGGTTGTACGTATTTTTCTCCATACAAGGTATGTTCGACTTTTATTATTTTTTTTGGATTGTATGCCGGAAAATTCAACAAATTTTCATCTGAATTTCAAACTTTTTAATCCGATTCTTTAGAACATTTTTGGGTATGTAGTTGTAGCCCATTAAATTTTAGTCTGATGAAGTGCAAGTTTGAGGCGGCTAAAGAATTGAGTTGATTTAAATATTTTTTTTTTTGGTCACGGTTTTGGCGGTCTTTTATATAACAAGTGTAGTTCTTCCGTATTATATTTGAAAAGAAATTCATGCTTACATGGAAAAAAGTGCTGAAATCCGCCAGGAAAGAAATATTCAAAATCACTGTATAACCAGGAGTTCGTTTATTTTGTTGAAAAACTGTTTAAAAAATACTGTACTGTTATACTGTACTGTAAGACATAATTTTTTTTTTAAATGGCGATAATGCGAAATGGAATTCTTTCTTTTTTTCTTTTTTGCTGAAAAAATACGACCGTTACATATGCATGAAGAAAATTTTCGATTGGCCTTTATTTAAAGCTTTTCCTTTTGTATGTAGCCAGTGTGCTGTATTCGCCTCCATGACTTTTCACAATAAACCTGTAAGCATTGTTTGCAGTTTAAGGCCAATATATCTTTAATTAGTATTGGAATTTCAGCTAAATATTTACCAGAACTATTAACAAACATTTTACACAATAGACTAAGCCTGCAAAAACAAGGCAAAATCAATATTCATAAACCATATTGAAAATATTATTGAAGTAAAATTTTTGCAGCGCCCAACTTGTGATTACATACTCGTATATACACATGTATATAAATACAAACGTAAGTAAACGCAGGAGATATTAATGTTCGAACATTCATGAATACATGCTCACAAATAAACGTTCTTTATGCACGTATGTACTCACTTACTTAGTTAAATGCACAATTATTGACTATCTATCCTATCTGCATTTGCTTGTTATTAATATTCTGTTATATGTTGCCCCCTAACCGCCTGCTCTTATAAAATACATATGGCATACAAATATACGTGTATATGTATGTGTAAATGTATACATGCACTATGCATATTCTGGCTGGATTATGGTTGAGACAAAATTCCTTTATTAATTATTTCGCATATTATTTACTGGTCAATAATAAATTGTGACTGATTAAACAAATTTGCATATAATTACATTTAAATGTGCCATAAAATAACCAAATAACCAGAAAATACTGCAACTTCAGAGAATCAATGAAATTTAATTGCGTCGATTGCATTGATTAAGCGGGGAATTTGAGTGTGTGTGTGTGGAAAGAATAGGCGGAAAGCGACAGGCCGATGTCGCAAGTGCTGCAAGCTTGCCGCTTAATTAAACTTAAAATCTGCATGCGAGTGGATTTATTGTGAATGCTTGTAGTACAAAAATAATAAACGATGTTTTTGCATCAATACATATACAGTAAATCTACAATATGTATAATGAGCTTAAAGGTCAATTCTCGTTTGTGCGCCTTAGGCGCATTTTTGCTGTTTTTATTGCTTTTTTATTGATTAGTTGTGAATATTTCCACTTAAATATACTCGTTTTGATAATATGCTACTGACTTGATATGCATTTTGTGCAACAAATAAATTACAATAGAACCAAAATCAACTATTTTTAGACTTTTTATCCGCCTGTCTGTATTTCAGTATGTTGGTACACGCATCACTCGAAAAAAAAATACATGGAATTGAATGCAGCTTTCACCGATGTATTGCCTAACTCATAATATAGAAAGAAAACAATTAGAGAGTTGCCACCTATTTAAAAACTGCAGTTTAATTATGTTGATAAGATGAAGTAAATATTGCAATATGCCTTTAAAAACGAAGCGGTTTAAGAAGGCTTACAGTCGAAAGAAATTTTGTGGAGGTTGCCACATGCTTGAAAATTTTAGCTTAATTTATTTGATAAGATAAATAACATATTACAATATTCGAATCAAGCTGAAGGGATTTAGGAAAGTTTACTGCCAAAATTACTTTTAAGAGGGTTTCCACCTGTTTGAAAATTTTAATTTATTTTAATTTATAAGTTAAATTTAATATTGCAATGTGGGTATCAAACTGAATAGGGTTAGGAAAGTTTACTGCCGAAAATTATTTTAGTAATAAAAAAATGTTATTTAATTAAATTGATAAAATAAATGAAATACTACAATATTAAACAAAAAACGAGTATTGGCTAGTATTTAATAAAAAAAAACATTAGGCATTTGCCTATGACCCATAATCCCTTTTTTCATTTATCAATCGATTTTATTAGCTTTATTTTTTGTAAAGGAACAGAGTTTAAAACAAACAAAAAAAATTGCGAAAAACCTGTTATTTTTAATTTTTTCTCACTTAAAATTTATTTTTTTTTCATAAATAATATCTTGGGGAAAATAACCTGATCTACTGAAAACTGAATACCGATTCGTAATCTACGACGCAAAGTTAAGTTTACGTGTTTCGGCGTTTTTGGTTGGGAGATTTTTCCTTCACTCTATTTGCTTGCACACTTGTCCAGAAAGTGTGCAACAAAGTCATTAAATTAAAATCCGTAAATTTTGTTGCTCAAATATGACTTGAAAAAAACCAAAGGATCATGCAAATTTAAAGACAAAAGTTGCAAACTAGCTGACTTGCGAAGAGCTACATGAGCATGCAACTATCTAATAATTTACAATTTTTCTGCACAATCAACAAACTGAAAGCGAAAATATGATGCTTGGCACATTGATGAGGCAAAAAATTGGGAGCACAAGGCAAGTGTGTGCTGAAGTACAATAAAGCAATTTATAAAAAAACTGCATAACAAAAAGAGGAAAATAAATATTCAATATCGGTGTACTTATGTGTATACATACAGGTTATATATGAATATACATATCTGCTGAAATTTATCGAAGATTTTAAGTGCATTTTGGTTACAATGATGAAAAATAACAACAAACACAAATGCAATAACAAAAATGCCAAAAACACGTAC
Organism: Rhagoletis pomonella; assembly: GCF_013731165.1. Taxonomy (NCBI): domain Eukaryota; kingdom Metazoa; phylum Arthropoda; class Insecta; order Diptera; family Tephritidae; genus Rhagoletis; species Rhagoletis pomonella. The sequence goes on along the minus strand of NW_023460283.1, from coordinate 25,024 downwards.
GCAGTACAGCGAAAAAGTCAAAAAAGTTAGTTTGAAAGAAAGAGTAATAGCAAAGCGGCACAAAGTGATGGCGGCAAGCAGTGGAAGAAGAAAGCAGCCGGAAATAATAATCAACTACAAACACTCACTTACTTGGCAAAGGCGGACTGCAATATTTGTATGTGCGTTGACTCACTAAGCTAGTGACTTCGTAGTAACGTTGATGAATGCGGCAATAAGTGAGTGTATTTGTATGTATGTATGTATATCTGCTTGTAAATATGTTGCTTGTATTCTTAAGAGTAAGGAAGCTGCACACGTACTCAGTTTCATTAGGATTTCGACTACTTCATTTGTTGTGGGTAAGAAGTTGCTGGCAATATTTAAACGAATGCGACTGCATGCACATACCTATGTACATACGTACATATGTAGTACCCGTAATGTGTGTACGTGTGGGGCTTAGTGCTGGAACCGCCTTACAGTGTACAATTTGCGAGTGTCGATGGACAAAAATATGGAAAAATATGGGTTCGAATGCTGAGAAAATGGCCTATGGGGGAAAGATAGTGCCATTATATAATAATTACATTGAAAATGCCCTTTGTCAAAAATTACATTGAAAAATAAACATTCGAAAAATATCAGTACTTTGCTGACTAGCTCCAATAAACAAATTTTAGTTTTATGGACTTTTCTTGTAGATTTCCAACCGAGGAATTCAAATTTGTTGTCAAAAGTTGACTAAAAAATCTTTTAGATGATCATTTTATTGCATATAAGTTTTCAACTTTTTAATCAGATTTTTCAGTTTTTTTTTGAGTATACGCATTAAATTTTAGTGCGAGTTTTAGTTACTAATAATTTTTTCCGTACAAATTATATTCGATTTTTTTTTTTTATATGGATTCATATGCGATTCACTAGCAACTTAAAACGTACACTTTTTGTTACTACAATTTAATGGCCTACAAAACTCATACTCAAAAAAATTCTGTAAAATCTGATTAAAAACGTGCAGCTCTGCAATTTAAAAAATGAGCTTCTAAAAGATTTTTTTAGTCAACGTTTGACAACAAGCCTGAATTTCTCGGTTGAAAATCTACAAGAAAAGTTCATAAAACCAAAAACCAAAATTTGTTTGTTAATTTTCAATGAAATTTTTTTGGGGTTCCACTTAATGATTATATAATGGCACTATATTTGCCTCATAGGCCATTATCTCAGCTTTCGAATAAAATTTTTTTCATATTTTTACTTTATTCCAATCGAGAGATTTACGATTTTGCCCATCGACACTCCCGAATTGTACACTGTGCGCCTGCCGACGGACAACTTGACTGTAGTACCGAGGGGAATCGGTACTCGATGGTTGCAGGTTTAGTGGGTTAAAGTCTCACACTGACAAAGTAAGGAGGCTTTCGATGACATACTTATATTTGGTTCGCTATACCAGTAAATATACATACATACATATACGCACAACTTGCCATTGTTTAGCACAACTGCCGGAAGTTGTAGTGTTGTTGCTGCCATTGTATTCGTTTTCGTAAATTTTTTGCCTTGCAACCCAAAGATGTTTTCGTATGGTTTTTTCTTTATTTTGCTGTTGCTTTTGCCGCTGATGAATTTTCAACATCACGTACGAAATGCGAGCAACAAACGTGTTTCCATTGCCAAAGCATGTCGCTAGCGGAAGAAAACATTCGCGGAGAGTAAGACGGTATTCACGAGTACAAGAAGGGGTGGAGAGTAAATGCTGTGGCTATAGGAGTAACTGTGATATATGTAGATATACAGTTACATACATATTTACATACATATATGTGTGTGGACATGTTCACAATTATACCTTGGCTTTTGGCGATAACGCAAATAAACACACGAAAATATCTACATACATGCACACAAATAAACGCAAAAGTGAACAAGTGTGCGCATGATAAAGTACCTTAGCCATGTTTTGTTAAGTTGTTAGAACTAACCAGCAAAAACTATGAAATTGGGCGATAGTAAAAAAGAAAAAACAATAACAAAGCAAAATTGTCTTGAAGATGAATTAAACAAAAACGATGTCCAATTGAGTATACTTACTAGGAAAAAGAGCAGAGCTTTGTAGAAAAGTAGACAAAGGTGCGAATGTAGCGGAAATTGTCATAGTCGTTATCAAACATACATATGTATATATTTATGTTTGTACTATACATACATACCGTATTGTACGCGTTGGCGTATACGTAACCAAACAGGAAACGCTAATCAACAGACGCACTTCAAATTACAAAATAATTGCAAGGCTAGCTTCTGTGCGGGTGAATAATTTAAACTAGTACAAAAACCATTCGCCAAATGCTAAAAATAACAACAATAATAGCCTGGAATGGTGTGTGTAAGAAATAGGAAAAATGCCAGACTATTGATCAATTTTCGGTTAACTCATGAGTGTTTTACTGTAATTAATCAAAGCGAATGCACAAAATTACATCCATACACATTAGGGTGAAGTAATTTATATTCAAAAAAAGTGCATGGCATATTCGAATTCTTAGCAAAAATTACGTTTGATCCTCCCAATTTTTAAAACAAAAATCAGTGTATGTTTAATATTTTTTTCTGAGCGAAATTATTTATTCATTTTCAAAATTTTGTGTTTTTTTCACACAATAACTGTTTTTTTTTTTTTAATTGGGAGATTATTTTTGGGTATATACATAGTTTGTTCGCCATTTTGCTTATAACTTATCGAAGAATTTGAAATTGCTATACACTTTATTCGAAAATTTTGCACCGAACAAATTATTTCGCACTAATATATGTACATACATTTTTTAAGTTATGAGCAATTAAATATATTCATTTTTCTGTGCAATTCTATGCTTAGTATTGCTCATCAAAATGCAGTACAAGTTCTCTTTCTACATATTTATGTAAACACTCGCAGTCATTTGAATAGCACACCCTTTTAATGCTCAGTGCAATTCACCTTTTGTTTGTTTAATATTCCATAATTTTATATAATAATGTAGCATATTTTACATACGTGCAAAACCGATTTTATAATTTTATACAAATTAAAACAAACATGTCAACAAAGGGGTGTGCTATTTTATTGACCTGCAGTGCATAGGTTAATAATATTTTTAGAAGAATTTCGGGTAAGCAGTTTTGTAGCCCATACAATTTTAGTAAAAAAAAATGCAAGTTTTAAGTGGCTGCAAAATACCGTCAACTTTTTTGTTTGTTGACCTTCTACTTAAAAGTCCCTTCCATTCAAAATTTTTAAACTCCAGCGGAGAAGATCCTCTGCTTTTGATGACGATCCCTGCAAACGTTTTAAACGAAGATTTTTAGACATGTGACCTGGAATGTCTGGATCCTTAATGGGGAAGAAAATGATGGTCAAGTGTGCTCTGACCAATCCGCTATATGAAAGAGTCTGCCAACTACTTCGGGGCTCGATATACACAATATACTTACTACAAGAGGTAGATCGACAAGCACAAGCACCGTTACATAAGGTACTAAACAGGTGTTGAACATTAAAATGGTACAACCAACATTAACAACATAAAATGGTGGCTATTTTGTATTGTTTACCAGCGATATGTAGTTTAAGAATATTTTATGACACTTTGCTTTTAAAAACTAAGTAATATTAAACTAAAATTGAACATTATTATTAGCAACACTTTCGCCCAATTTTAATAAGGCAACATACACCAGCCATCAAGTAAGTTGAGTATCCAAATTGTAATATTAACTGAGACTGAGCCAAAATACAATATCACATCACTTTAGAATAATTTTTAATTGGAAATATGTTGAAAATATTCAAGGAGAGTTTTAATTACAGAAATTAGAGGAGTATAGCAAATAATAAAAAATTTTTACTGCAGCGACGTATGTACATATGTATGTGTTTACGTAGGACGCACATAAGTGCCATTTTACTGGCAAATAGCAGAATTTCCACAAACCCAGCTGCATGATATGATACCCACATTAATGTGTGGATGTTGCATGGTATATACATTTTACTGTCCTAGTCGGCAAAAGCAATAAAGAGGCCCAGTTTAAATTGCGATTTCAACTCAACTTTTGAGATAACTTCTACCTTTTCGAATTGAGAGGTCCCAAAACATTTCAATCACGATTTTTGACTACGAAAAACATGAGCACGGAAGAAAATTTCTTGATTTCTGCTCCTACACGCCGGTAGTTCTCATTTTGTATCATAGGCCGGTAGTAGATTGTGACCTATTAACATACCGCAGACAATTATACAGTCTTTCCGCGAGGGTGAGAGTTTTAACATGAGCTACATATCGCACACCATCTTCAAAAGTGACACAACTCAAAATAACACGTTCGTCATAATATGCGAAAAACTATTTCATAACACATGCTAATCATATGGGTAAGGCAGACTTTACCTTAGGTTTTTTCCATAAATTAAACAAGATCAACAAAGGCTCTGTGTACATTTTTTGTGCTTAATTTAAGATATGCCAAATTTTGCATTATGCCACTTTTGAAGATCGTGTGCTATATGTCCATTTGGATTATTAGATAGAAGCTTTCTACGCCTGCCTAGTTCGTTCTTTTTGGCTTTGTTGCCACTTACTCAAAAACTGGCTCTAGGCTTGCGGATTTCTGGTTTTTATAGCTTCCGTAAGTGTTTGTACAGAATTCGTTGTCGGCTAATTTGACGAATTTCAAAATATTCTATTTCTCTAATTTAAGCTATGTCCGCCAAATATTTAGGACACTTTCCCATCGAATATATTTCCCCACTGCTCCCAGCCTGTGAATCCGGGATTTGTTTGCATCTTTTTCTTATTCTTAGGCGAGGGCTTAATATCGGTTACTGTTACGATTCGCAAAAACCGAGTCAATCACACTAATACCTATCGCTGGGAGCCTCCTGTCAATAGCGTAAATATTATCATCCCTAACCAGCTGAAGCAGACAAAGAGAAAAATAAGAGAAAAATAACCAGAGTTTATACATGTAGTCTATCTGGGGACCCCCTGTATACATCGCTACGTGTATAGGTATCTTGATACAGCGGCGTTGCATCAGCGATGCTCATTGCTCGGTAAGCACCCTCATGGAGAATAGAGCAAAGAGTATTTCTACCAAAGCAGATAGTCATAAGGTAGGTGCTATCCTAACCTACTCTTGTGCATTCAAATAGTAAGCCTACAGTGAAGTTCATATTAAAAAAACTTAAGTTTGTCTCATAACCAATAAACATACAATGAACATACATACGTGCATCTGCTTTTGCTTAAGGTTATATTTTTTGTCTTTTTTCTATCTAGATCCCTACCTGTTCGTTCTAATTACATTTATGTTATTCTGATCTCCTTTATCTTCAATTTTGTCTTTATACTCTATCGATAACAAAATCGATAGTAACATCCAACAAAATATCGATAACAAAACCGGTAAAATCGACGACATATTCGATAAAAATTTCGATAGCAAAATCGATTAGAAAATTGATAACAAAATCAATGAAAATATCGGTAGCAAAAACGATAAAAAAAGGTGGATTAAAAACCAATAAAATTATCGATTAAAATGTTAAATAATCGATAACAAAATCGATAAATAATCGATAGCAAAATAGATAACAATGTAGAAAAATTTTGTTAACAAAATCTACAACAATATCGATAACAAAACCAATAACATTATCGATAGAAAACTCGCCAAAAATATCGATAACAAAATCGATAAAAATTGCGATTATTATATCGGTAAGTTCCAAAGATAATGAACTTAAATCGATAACAATATCGATGTCGATAACAAAACCGATAAAAATATCGATTATTATATCGATAATTCTCGAGAATCCCGAAAATCTCTAAAGTCCCAAAATAGTTCTCTTTTCTCTATAATTACCTTTATTTTAGTCTTTCTTCATCTTTATTTTTATGGGTATCCTCATCCTCATCTTATTCTTTATATTTATCTTTGATTTTACTTTTTATACCTTTCATGAGCATGAAATGGTATTATAACTTTGGTCCGATGTTTGTAAGTACCAGAATAAAAAGAGATAGACCCATTAAAATGTATACTTATATGATCAGAACGTCGAGCTGAGTTGATTTAGC
>NW_023460283.1:0-18817 GCF_013731165.1 Rhagoletis pomonella | reverse complement strand
TCGTTCGTTGGCAACATGTTAGTTATAACCATGTTTGTATGTACATACATATGTATTTACTATATAACAATATGAGTGCGTGCAATAAATTATGATGAGTGTTTAGTGAGCATAAAGATTTTTTAAACACTAAATTTACACATGCATATGCATGTGCACGTAATATATCCCAGTAGGCAACTTGAAGAGTACTTTTAAATCAGTCATGACCAAAACATAAACTAGCTTGAAGGTAGGGCTTTTTGAAGTGAAACTTCTTAAGCGGCGATTGGTTGGTTGGGAGTAAATTCGATAATTTCAACGGAAATTGCACACAGAAATGTTGCAACGGAAATAGTGTAAGGAAAGCGGTGTAACGGGAATGATGCAACGGAAATTGTGCAACGGAAATGATGCAACGGAATTGGTTGGGGCTGAAACAAGTGCTTCTTGAGTGTATGCACATGGTATTAATTTAACAAAAACTTGCAAATAAAAAGTTAAAGAGTAAAAAAGGACCAATACAAGAATGACAGTAAAGGTGAGTACGTGCATAGATAAAGAGAAGGATAAAAACAAAGGTAAAAATAAAAATAAAAACAAAGATGAGTAAAGATAAAGGCAAAAATGAAGACTAAGGTAAATTTAAACACTTTACTTATATAAGGGCAAATATCAAGAGGAATTTGAAGATGAAGAAAATGATAAATATAAAAGTAAATTCAAAGATAAATATAAAGAAAAAGATGAGGATGAGGATACCGATAAAAATAAAGATGAAGAAAGACTAAAATAAAGATAATTATAGAGAAAAAGAGAGCTATTTTGGGACTTTAGAGATTTTCGGGATTCCCGAGAATTATCGATATAATAATCGATATTTTTATCGGTTTTGTTACCGACATCGATATTGTTATCGATTTATGTTCACTATCTTTGGAACTTACCGATATAATAATCGCAATTTTTATCGATTTTTTTATCGATATTTTTGGCGAGTTTTCTATCGATATTGTTATTGGTTTTGTTATCGATATTGTTGTAGATTTTGTTAACAAAAGTTTTTATCGAATTTGTTATCCACATTGTTATCGATTTTGCTATCGATTATTTATCGATTTTGTTATCGATTATTTAACATTTTAATCGATAATTTTATTGGTTTTTAATCCATCTTTTTTTATCGTTTTTGCTACCGATATTTTCATTGATTTTGTTACCAATATTTTTATCAATTTTCTAATCGATTTTGCTATCGAAATTTTTATCGAATATGTCGTCGATTTTGCCGGTTTTGTTATTGATATTTTGATGGATGTTACTATCGATTTTGTTATCGATAGAGTATAAAGACAAAATTGAAGATAAAGGAGATCAGAATAACATAAATGTAATTAGAACGAACAGGGGTAGAGGGGGGGATCTGGATAGAAAAAAGACAAAAAATATAACTTTAAGCAAAAGCAGATGTACGTATGTATGTTCATTGTATGTTTATTGGTTATGAGACAAACTTAAGTTTTTTTAATATGAACTTCACTGTAGGCTTACTATTTGAATGCACAAGAGTAGGTTAGGATAGCACCTACCTTATGACTATCTGCTTTGGTAGAAATACTCTTTGCTCTATTCTCCATGAGGGTGCTTACCGAGCAATGAGCATCGCTGATGCAACGCCGCTGTATCAAGATACCTATACACGTAGCGATGTATACAGGGGGTCCCCAGATAGACTACATTTATAAACTCTGGTTATTTTTCTCTTATTTTTCTCTTTGTCTACTTCAGCTGGTTAGGGATGATAATATTTACGCTATTGACAGGAGGTTCCCAGCGATAGGTATTAGTGTGATTGATTCGGTTTTTGCGAATCGTAACAGTAACCGATATTAAGCCCTCGCCTAAGAATAAGAAAAAGATGCAAACAAATCCCGGATTCACAGGCTGGGAGCAGTGGGGAAATATATTCGATGGGAAAGTGTCCTAAATATTTGGCGTACATAGCTTAAGTTAGAGAAATAGAATATTTTCAATTCGTCAAATTAGCCGACAACGAATTCTGTACAAACACTTACGGAAGATATAAAAACCAGAAATCCGCAAGCCTAGAGCCAGTTTTTGTGTAAGTGGCAACAAAGCAAAAAAGAACGAACTAGGCAGGCGTAGAAAGCTTCTATCTAATAATCCAAATGGACATATAGCACAAGATCTTCAAAAGTGACATAATTCAAAATTTGACATATTTTAAATTAAGCACAAAAAATTTACACAGAGCCTTTGTTTATCTTGTTTCATTTATGGAAAAAACCTAAGGTAAAGTCTGCCTTACCCATATGATTAGCATGTGCTATGAAATAGTTTTTCGCATATTATGACGAACGTGTTATTTTGAGTTGTGTCACTTTTGAAGATGGTGTGCGATATGTAGCTCATGTTAAAACTCTCACCCTCGCGGAAAGACTTTATAATTGTCTGCGGTATGTTAATAGGTCACAATCTACTACCGGCCTATGATACAAAATGAGAACTACCGGCGTGTAGGAGCAGAAATCAAGAAATTTTTTTCCGTGCTCATGTTTTTCGTAGTCAAAAATCGTGATTGTAATGTTTTGGGACCTCTCAATTCGAAAAGGTAGAAGTTATCTCAAAAGTAGAGTTGAAATCGGAATTTTAGTTGGAAGTAAGCATTGACACCCTAAGGGCTGTTTGGTTGAGCTCCTAAGGATCGAACTCCAACAGTCCAGAAACCAACCAATGTATGGGTGGCTGAATTTCAAGCAGATTAAACTTACCAAGCTTATAGTTACCCGGTGTAAACTTTCTACGTCTAAGGCAAACTGAAGAAGAAGACAAAAACCGATTACCTTATCTGGCGTGGAAGACATAAAAAAAGCCTCTTTATTGCTTTTGCCGACAAGGACAGTAAAATGTATATACCATGCAACATCCACACATTAATGTGGGTATCATATCATGCAGCTGGGTTTGTGGAAATTCTGCTATTTGCCGGTAAAATGGCACTTATGTGCGTCCTACGTAAATACATACATATGTACATACGTCGCTGCAGTAAAAGTTTTTTATTATTTGCTATACTCCTCTAATTTATGTAATTAAAACTCTCCTTGAATATTTTCAACATATTTCCAATTAAAAATTATTCTAAAGTGATGTGATATTGCATTTTGGCTCAGTCTCAGTTAATATTACAATTTGGATACTCAACTTACTTGATGGCTGGTGTATGTTGCCTAATTAAAATTAGGCGAAAGTGTTGCTAATAACAATGTTCAATTTTAGTTTAATATTACTTAGTTTTTAAAAGCAAAGTGTCATAAAATATTCTTAAACTACCTATAGCTGGTAAACAATAAAAAAAAAATAGCCACCATTTTATGTTGTTAATGTTGGTTGTGCCATTTTAATGTTCAACACCTGTTTAGTACCTTATGTAACGGTTCTGGTGCTTGTTGATCTACCTCTTGTAGTAAGTATATTATGTATATCGAGCCCCGAAGTAGTTGGCAGACTCTTTCGTATAGCGGATTGGTCAGAGCATACTTGACCATCATTTTCTTCTCCATTAAGGATCCAGACATTCCAGGTCACATGTCTAAAAATCTTCGTTTCAAAACGTTTGCAGGGATCGTCATCAAAAGCAGAGGATCTTCTCCGCGGGAGTTTGAAATTTTTGAATAAAAGGGACTTTTAAATAGAAGGTCAAGAAACAAAAAAATGTCTAAAATTAAAGGTATTTTGCAGCCAGCTAAAATTCTGTGGGCTACAAAACTGCTTCCCGAAAATTTTCTGAAAATATTTTTAACTTATGCACTGCAGGTCAATAAAATAACACACCTCATTGTTGACATGTGTTTTTAAATTTGTATAAAATTATAAAATCGGATTTGCACGTATGTAGAATATGCTAAACTATTATATAAAATTATGGAATATTAAACAAACAAAAGGTAAATTGCACTGAGCATTAAAAGGGTGTGCTATTCAAATGACTGCGAGTGTATACATATGTATGTAGAAAGAGAACTAAGCATAGAATTGCACAGAAAAATGAATATAACTTATAAATGTATGTATATTAGTGCGAATTAATTTGTTCGGTGCAAAATGTTCGAATAAAGTGTATAGCAAATTCAAATTCTTCGATAAATTATAAGCAAAATGGCAAACAAACTATGTATATACCCAAAAATGATGTTTCACCCTCCCAATTAAAAAAAAAAAAAACAGTTATTGTGTGAAAAAAACACAAAATTTTGAAAATGAATAAATGATTTCGCTCAGAAAAAAATATTAAACATACACTGATTTTTGTTTTAAAAATTGTTAGGATCAAACGTAATTTTTGCTAAGAATTCGAATATGCCATGCACTTTTTTTGAATATAAATTACTCCACCCTAATGTGTATGGATGTAATTTTGTGCATTCGCTTTGTTTAATTACAATAAAACACTCATGAGTTAACCAAAAAATGATCAATAGTCTGGCATTTTTCCTATTTCTTACACACACCATTCCAGGCTATTATTGTTGTTATTTTTAGCATTTGGCGAATGGTTTTTGTACTAGTTTAAATTATTCACCCGCACAGAAGCTAGCCTTGCACTTATTTTGTTATTTGAAGTGCGTCTGTTCATTACCGTTTCCTGCTTGGTTACGTATACGCCAACGCGTACAGTACGGTATGTATGTATAGTACAAACATAAATACATATGTATGTTTGATAACGACTATGACAATTTCCGCTACATTCGCACCTTTGTCTACTTTTCTACAAAGCTCTGCTCTGCTCTTTTTCCTATTAAGTATACTCAATTGGACATCGTTTTTGTTTAATTTCTCTCTTACTTCATCTTCAAGATCATTTTGCTTTCTTATTGTTTTTTTTTTCTTTTTTACTATCGCCGAATTTCATAGTTTTTGCTGGTTAGTTCTAACAACTTAACAAAACATGGCTAAGGTACTTTATCATGCGCACACTTGTTCACTTTTGCGTTTATTTGTGTGCATGTATGTAGATATATTTCTGTGTATATTTGCGTTATCGCCAAAAGCCAAGGTATAATTGTGAACATGTCCACACACATATATGTATGTAAATATGTATGTAACTGTATATCTACATATATCACAGTTACTCCTATAGCCACAGCATTTACTCTCCACCCCTTCTTGTACTCGTGAATACCGTCTTACTCTCCGCGAATGTTTTCTTCCGCTAGCGACATGCTTTGGCAATGGAAACACGTTTGTTGCTCGCATTTCGTACGTGATGTTGAAAATTCATCAGCGGCAAAAGCAACAGCAAAATAAATAAAAAAACATACCAAAACATCTTTGGGTTGCATGGCAAAAAATTTACGAAAACGTATACAATGGCAGCAATAACACTACAACTTCCGGCAGTTGTGCTAAACAATGGCAAGTTGTGCGTATATGTATGTATGTATATTTACTGGTATAGCGAACCAAATATAAGTATGTCATCGAAAGCCTCCTTACTTTGTCAGTGTGAGACTTTAACCCACTAAACCTGCAACCATCGAGTACCGATTCCCCTCGGTACTACCGTCAAATTGTCCGTCGGCAGGGGCACAGTGTACGATTCGGGAGTGTCGATGGGCAAAATCGTTATGAAAAAATTTTTATTCGAAAGCAGAGATAATGGCCTATGAAGCAAATATAGTGCCATTATAATAATGTATAATCATTAAGTGGAACCCCAAAAAAATTTCATTGAAAATTAACAAACAAATTTTGGTTTTTGGTTTTATGAACTTTTCCTGTAGATTTTCAACCGAGAAATTCAGGCTTGTTGTCAAACGCTGACTAAAAAAATCTTTTAGAAGCTGATTTTTTAAATTGCAGAGCTGCATGTTTTTAATCAGATTTTACAGAATTTTTTTGAGTATGAGTTTTGTAGGCCATTAAATTGTAGTAACAAAAAGAGTACGTTTTAAGTTGCTAAAAATCGCGTTTTTTTCTTGCTGTACTAAGCATTTTGTCCATAAAAAAATTTTTGAAACTTAAAACTCGCACTAAAATTTAATGTGCTATAAAACTGCACACTCAAAGAAAACTGAAAAATCTGAGTGAAAAGTTTAAAATTTATATGCAACTTCACAACTAAAAAAATTAGCATCTAAAAGATTTTTTAGTAAAATTTTTACAACAAATTTGAAATCCTCGGTTGGGATTCTACAAAAAAAACTTTAAACCAAAATTTGTTTTTTGGAGCTAGCCAGCAAAGTATTCATTTTTTTCGATAGTTTATTTTTCAATGAAATTTTTATCAAAGGACATTGTCAATGTAATTATTATATAATGGCACCACCTTTCCCTCATAGGCCATCATCTCAGCTTTCGAACCAATATTTTTCCATATTTTTATGTTATTCCCATAGAGAGATATACGACTTTGTCCATCGACACTCGCAAATTGTACACTGTAAGGCGGTTCCAGCACTAAGCTCACACGTACACACATTACGGGTACTACATATGTACGTATGTACATAGGTATGTGCATGCAGTCGCATTCGTTTAAATATTGCCAGCAACTTCTTACCCACAACAAATGAAGTAGTCGAAATCCTAATGAAACTGAGTACGTGTGCAGCTTCCTTACTCTTAAGAATACAAGCAACATATTTACAAGCAGATATACATACATGCATACAAATACACTCACTCATTGCCGCATTCATCAACGTTACTACGAAGTCACTTGCTTAGTTAAGTCAACGCACATACAAATATTGCAGCCCGCCTTTGCCAAGTAAGTGAGTGTTTGTAGTTGATTATTATTTCCGGCTGCTTTCTTCTTCCACTGCTTGCCGCCATCACTTTGTGCCGCTTTGCTATTACTCTTTCTTTCAAACTAACTTTTTTGACTTTTTCGCTGTACTGCGTACGTGTTTTTGGCATTTTTGTTATTGCATTTGTGTTTGTTGTTATTTTTCATCATTGTAACCAAAATGCACTTAAAATCTTCGATAAATTTCAGCAGATATATTCATATATATTCACATACCGATATTGAATATTTATTTTCCTCTTTTGGTTATGCAGTTTTTTTATAAATTGCTTTATTGTACTTCGGCACACACTTGCCTTGTGCTCCCAATTTCTTGCCTCATCAATGTGCCAAGCATCAGATTTTCGCTTTCAGTTTGTTGATTGTGCAGAAAAATTGTAAATTATTAGATAGTTGCATGCTCATGTAGCTCTTTGCAAGTCAGCTAGTTTGCAACTTTTGTCTTTAAATTTGCATGATCCTTTGGTTTTTTTCAAGTCATATTTGAGCAACAACGGATTACGGATTTTAATTTAATGACTTTGTTGCACACTTTCTGGACAAGTGTGCAAGCAAATAGAGTGAAGGAAAAATCTCACAACCAAAAACGCCGAAACACGTAAACTTAACTTTGCGTCGTAGATTACGAATCGGTATTCAGTTTTCAGTAGATCAGGTTATTTTCCCAAGATATTTTTATGAAAATAAATTGATTTTAAGTGAGAAAAAATTAAAAATAACAGGTTTTTCGCAATTTTTTTGTTTGTTTTAAACTCTCTTCCTTTACAAAAAAATAAAGCTAATAAAATCGATGGATAAATAAAAAAAGGGATTATGGGTCATAGGCAAATGCCTAATGTTTTTTTTTATTAAATACTAGCCAATACTCGGCGTACTTCACTGCGCCTTAAAAGCGTTTTTTGTTTAATATTGTAATATTTCATTTATTTTATCAATTTAATTAAATAACATTTTTTTAACAGGTGGCAACCCTCCTAAAATAATTTTCGGCAGTAAACTTTCCTAACCCTATTCAGTTTGATACCCATATTGCAATATTCAATTATAAATTAAAATAAATTAAAATTTTCAAACAGGTGTAAACCCTCTTAAAAGTAATTTTGGCAGTAAACTTTCCAAAATAACTTCAGCTTGATTCGAATATTGAAATATGTTATTTATCTTATCAAATAAATTAAGCTAAAATTTTCAAACATGTGGCAACCTCCACAAAATTTCTTTCGGCTGTAAGCCTTCTTAAACCGCTTCTTTTTTACAGGCATATTGCAATATTTACTTCATCTTATCAACATAATTAAACTGCAGTTTTTAAAGAGGTGGCAACTCTCTAATTGTTTTCTTTCTATATTATGAGTTAGGCAATACATCGGTGAAAGCTACATTCAATTCCATGTATTTTTTTTCGAGTGATGCGTGTACCAACATACTGAAAAGTCTAAAAATAGTTGATTTTGGTTCTATTGTTCTAAAAATTACCCCCCCCCCCCCCCCCCCCCTCTAAAAACTTGTAATTTATTTATTGCACAAAAAGCATATCAAGTCAGTAGCATATTATCAAAACGAGTATATTTAAGTGGAAATATTCACAACTAATCAACAAAAAAGCAATAAAAACAGCAAAAATGCGCATAAGACGCACAAACGAGAATTGACCTTTAAGCTCATTATACATATTGTAGATTTACTGTATATGTATTGATGCCAAAACATCGTTTATTATTTTTGTACTACAAGCATTCACAATAAATCCACTCGCATGCAGATTTTAAGTTTAATTAAGCGGCAAGCTTGCAGCACTTGCGACATCGGCCTGTCGCTTTCCGCCTGTTCTTTCCACACACACACACACCCAAATTCCCCGCTTAATCAACGCAATCGACGCAATTAAATTTCATTGATTCTCTGAAGTTGCAGTATTTTCTGGTTATTTTGTTATTTTATGGCGCATTTAAATGTAATTATATGCAAATTTGTTTAATCAGTCACAATTTATTATTGACCAGTAAATAATATGCGAAATAATTAATAAAGGAATTTTGTCTCAACCATAATCCAGCCAGAATATGCATAGCGCATGTATACATTTACACATACATATACACGTATATTTGTATGCCATTTGTATTTTATAAGAGCAGGCGGTGAGGGTATAGGATAGATAGTCAATAATTGTGCATTTAACTAAGTAAGTGAGTACATAGTACGTGCATAAAGAACGTTTATTTGTGAGCATGTATTCATGACTGTTCGAACATAAATATCTCCTGCGTTTACTTACGTTTGTATATACATATGTATATACGAGTATGTAATCACAAGTTACCCGCTGCAAAAATTGTGCTTCAATAATATTTGCAATATGGTTTATGAATATTGATTTTGACTTGTTTGTGCAGGCTAAGTTTATTGTGTAAAATGTTTGTTAATAGTTCTGGTAAATATTTAGCTGAAATTCCAATACTAATTAAAGATATATTGGCCTTAAACTGCAAACAATGCTTACAGGTTTATTGTGAAAAAACATGGAGGCGAATACGGCACACTGGCCACATACAAAAGGAAAAGCTTTAAATAAAGGCCAATCGAAAATTGTCTTCATGCATATGTAACGGTTGTATTTTTTCGGCAAAAAAGAAAAAAGAAAGAATTCCATTTCGCATTATCGCCATTTAAAAAAAAAAATTATGTCTTACAGTACAGTATTTTGTAAACAGTTTTTCAACAAAATAAACGAACTCCTGGTTATACAGTGATTTTGAATATTTCTTTCCTGGCGGATTTGAGCACTTCTTTCCATGTAAGCATGAATTTCTTTTCAAACATAATACGGAAGAACTACACTTGTTACATAAAAAACCGCCAAAACCGTGACCAAAAAAAAAATATTTAAATCAACTCAATTCTTTAGCCGCTTCAAACTTGCACTTCATCAGACTAAAATTTAATGGGCTACAACTACATACCCAAAAATGTTCTAAACAATCGGATTAAAAAGTTTGAAATTCAGATGAAAATTTGTTGAATTTTCCGGCATACAATCCAAAAAAAAATAATAAAAGTCAAACATACCTTGTATGGAGAAAAATACGTACAACCGTCAGCCGGAAAATTATTAAAAATCAAGGCGAATTTTTAGCTACTTAAATTTTTCACATTTCTATAAATTCTTTTAACTTTCCTTAATTTTATATAAAGTTGGAAACTTTGATTTTTATGGTTCTATTTATATGAAGCGTGAAGCATATTTCGATGAAAAAATAACACACAAATTTTAGCTCGGGAAACATTGTTCATATTTAAAAAACGCTTAACAAGCAAATTCATAATTTTTAAGCAATCATATTTAGAGAACTCGATTAAAAATCGTGTTAAGTAATCAGCATCTTGAATACTCGAGTAATTGATTAACGAAACAACGAATTACCCAACTCATTCAAATAATCGAATAGTCGCACAGCTCTGGAAAAGGCACATCCACTGATTTTATAATTACATATTACATAAAGCACACAAATATACAAAAACTGATTCCAACCGGTTTTTAAGACAAACAAAAACATATTTATGTATGTATGTGAGTACATATTTAGATATACATACATATATTCCAATGCAAATTTCAATATCGCATTTAAGCAGCTTTAATATTTAATTAAAATGTAATATGTTTACGCTACTTACCAGTAAGCATACACGTATAAATATTTACTTATTAACCAACAATGCCACCAAATTGTGCAAATAAGTGTGACTTGCTTACGCATATTACATGTTACATGCTTTATATGTCTAGTGTATGACTTTACGGAATTTATAATAGCTTATGTGAATGAATGAATGTTTAAGTTTGCATCTAGCCTGTGTGCTTAAAGTAAATTGTGCTAAATTAAATAGGACTTATGGGAAAATCTACATTAATCTTTTTTTTTTTGCAGAATAAGTATCATAAATTAACTGTTTGTAAAGCTTGCGGTGTTTGTGGTTCGTCGCCATATGCACCACAGATATTGAATTCCAATTTTTGAATTTAATTTCGTTTAGATATCATATAAAAGATACGCTTACAATATCCAATAAATAAATGTTCAAAATTCTAGAGAAATTCTTGAGAGAGTATATTGTATGTATGTATGTATTGTCGACAGGGCGTATGAGTAATATTTGCTTGGCTCAAAAGCTTCCGTGCAGCTACGGATTAATTGACTCAAATTGCTAAACACTTGAATTTATTTCATAGCGCAATACATTATAATTTCTGTTTCCTTTTATGTTAATTAAAAGGAGAAGTTCCCGCACTTAAGCTCAATTAATTTACAAGCGTAGTCTAACCTCTCCTAACGGACAACTACATTGGGCGGACACTTTCCTTGGGTGAACATACATATGTATACATTATTTCCAAATTTTTGGTGACTTAATTTCGCTTTTAAAAAGGTAATAAGGTCAACAGACTTTATTTCGCACCATTATACAACATAGTGTCAATTGACGTTATTTCCGTTGATCTTTTTACCGAAAGAGCTGGGTGCCGGATCAGGGGGAGATGGAACGCATTAGCGACATGCAAAACCACTAAGATCATGTGCAATAGCAGCAAAGGAAACACCCATTTCTTGCTTACACGGTCACGTAGGGATTGCAGGACAGTTGTCGGCCTAATGACGGGCCACAACCTACTGGCATCCCACGCAAGCAGAATGGGCATTAGTAACAGTGACGCATGCAGGAAGTGCAGGGAGGAAGGCATGAGTGAGACGTTAGAACACCTCCTCTGTTTCTGTCCGGCCTTAGCTAGAAATCGTCTTAGATATCTTGGAGCTTCGCAGTTCAAAGGACTAGAGGAGGTTTCAAAACTAGATATTAAGGCACTCTTGAACTTCGCAAAAAGCGTTGAAGTCCTATACGACGACTACTTTAGATCGCAGTAAAACGGACCTCCATCTGGCACTACAAAGGACCAACGGGTCTATGTAAGGCGCATCAGCCGACCAGTGTAACCTAACCTGTCACCATGGAAAATACAACTAAGTAAAATCGCCAAAACGTCAGGGTATTCATATTTTGACGATGACTGTATATATGTATGTAATAATAAAATTTCCAGAAGTAGAGATGGCAGTAAAAACCCTTCAATTGGTTATCGATTACCGCAAATTAAAAAACTAAAGAGAGATAATCAAAAAGTTGTACAAAAAGTCCCCTATTTCATTTCGCCACGAAAACACTTTTCACAATTGGTGCGTTTTGAAGGTAGCATAAAATGGTAAGTCCAAATGTTCCACTTGATTATACCGTAGAGAAAATTACAGGTTTTGACACGAAAAAATGCCGAAATAAGTAAACTTAATTTTGGGTAGTAGATTATGCATCTGTATTCAAGATCAGGCCTTTTTCACAAGTTATATTAATTTTTATAAAAAAAACTCAAACTTTAACGATTAAAAAAATACCGCTTGTGTGTTTTTTTTATATTAAATCCTGATCTTTAGGTGAAAAATCAAGCTAATAACCATGAAAATCGATGCATAATTAAACATCTTTCAAATGGTCAAATGAAAATATGCAATACAATTTTTATGAAATAGGAACAAGGAAAAATGTTACTCATACGCCATAACGTACATAGCCATAGTCACACATCGATGGCTTAGTGGAAGATCGTCCTACCTCGGCAGCCAGTTAGAAAACGCTCTATCCCAAAAAAAAACTTTCCAAAAACGCCCTATCTCCGAATTTGGTTAAAGAACGCCCTAGCTCAGCATTCGATTCAAAAACGCCAAGTGCAAACTCAAAATAAAAATATCTTGGAAAATTGACCTGATCTATAAAAACGACAAACAGATTCGTAATCAACTACCCAAAATTAAGTTTACGTATCTCGGTGTTTTTTTTTGTCACTTTAGCGTCCAAACAGTGTTATTTTTCCATTTTTGTTGTCGAAATATGTACTTGGGTAATCAATAATCGCCAACACAAATAGCATATAATGCATACAAAAGTGACTAAATCATAAAAGGGCTGCATTATTTAAACAAAATCCAGCAAAGTCATCAATTTAGCAATTTGATAGGAATTTTATTTAAAAAAACTAAACGCAACGACAAAGTGAAAACCGAAATAATAGCAAACATGACATGGCAAAAAATAATAATAATAATAATAAGGAAACCACAGAGGCAAACAATAATGACAACATAAAATTACTACACAAAACACAAAAAAAAACTAACACAACTGTTGTTTTCTTAGTTACCAGAGAGGCAAGATGCGGCACAAAAAAGCGACAAAACTAACAAATGTTAACGGCAAGCAGCGAGAAACTAAACAAAAAGCAACAGGAGAAGGACGCGAGCAGCTTAAGTACAGGACATTGTGGGAAAACAATGACAAAAGTAACAAACATTGTTTTCCTTTGACATAACTCATTAACCAGCAGCACAGCAATGCGTCTCGCAGGCGAAGTTCTGCAGCACGAAGAAAGATGGTGAATGAAGGGCGTACGAAGTTGAAGACGCTCCTTAGGAGAAGTTGAAAGTAAGCAAGAATAAATGCTGTGTCAATAGTGGCCGCAACATGAGCAACAAGCACTTGCAACGCACTTTTCTTGGATGTGAAATTAAACTACTTGCATACGTATACAAGACAATGTATGTAGTATTTTTTTTTTTTTGTTTTTTTTTGTAAGCTGAGAAGCATGCAGCGCAAGTTGCCTGCAGCTCAACTATTGAAGATATAAAAAATCACGATGCGAACGAACGAAATGGTATTAAAGGTAAAGATGGAATTAAAACAAAGAAAAAAAAAACACAGTGCAAAAAAATCTTAAGCTATAAAAACCTTACTAAAGCAGCGAAATAAAAGCAACGCGGATGACAGAAAGTTGTGTTGACAACCGTCGTATCATGCCCCATATGGATCATGTGGTTTTGAAGTTAATGATGTTGTTATTGTTTATACTTTCAATTGCTTAAGGCTTATTGTATTTGTTCTCTTTTATTTTCCTCGTCGTAAATAGTGTACTTGGGATTATTGTATTCTTATATAAATAGATATGAAAGTGCATTTAGTTTTTCATTTCTTCTTTGCTTTGTGCTTATCTGTATTAAATACTTTACTTGTTTTTTTTTTGTTTCGAATCAATTTTTGGTGTTAGAAAAAAACTATTTTAACGGAGGAGAAGCTCGGCCAAACACTAACACATGTGTAAAATTCTAAGATAAGACGTTCTTCAACCAAATTCTAAAGTAGGGCGTTCTTGAGCCATTTTCTGAGATGGAGCGTTTTCGAACCGACTGTCGAGATAGGTCGAATCTTCCACTCAGTTGTCGATATCGTGTAGTTCAAAAATAAATTTTGTTGACAATGTTGTACGAAATTTATTGAATTTTGGGGAAAATTACCATACACATTTATTTTATTTCTCAAGAAGTTCATTACAAAACAATTACAGTACCGGCCGACAAAATTATGTACGTTATATGCATTTGCTCTGAAACTTCCGATTCTACCTTGATTTTATACAGCAAAAGCTGTGCTAAGGCAAGCAGTACTTTTGCCATCGAATTTTGGATTTCCTCCAGAGAAGCGTCCACTTTTGGTTGAATGGTGACTCTGATTAATAGATTCGCGAGTCATTAAAATCTACACCTTCTTTAATTTCCATTTTATATTGCATTTTATTTACTATGTGTACATATCAGAGTTTTTTTCTTTAGCTCAGCAATAAAAATTCTATAAATTTTACAGAAAGTGTGTCTATGAAAAGAAAAACAGAAGCTGAACTCGCACTTCTTCGCAGCTGGAACTATTTCATATTAGTCTTAAGTAAAATTTAGCTCGCTTCCTGGGTCCTTTTTAAATATCCCTTTTTAGAGTAAGCACTCGAAAAATTTCATACTCGCAAAATTATGTAGAACTTCAACTGAAACTCTTTTATAAATTTCACTACATATATAAAAAATTTTAAATCAATACTTGATCAAACATATATTAAAAAAAAACGGGTCACTAATCATATTGGATTATTATATATCCGCACAAGTAGAAAAATTAATTTAAATTACTTTGTCGCAAGTCAAATTTTATTTACAAATTTATTTCATTTTGCATTGTAGCAACTTTAAGTTCGACCCATGAATGTAAATGTGTATTTTTATCAAAAACTCTTTTTGGTTTGGATTATTTGGGCATTTTCCTATGAATCTGCATAATTGCTTTTTCAGAATTCGCTAATCGGTTTTTATTGGTTTTGATCGCTGCAGTCCCATTGTGTGTCCCTCTGTCATCTTGCAAATACCGACCCAACTCAGCTTTCATTGAATCTGCCAACGAATGATAGGCGAAGATGTAAGAACAACAATTGCAACCTAGTAACTGATGTCCAGAACGTACTTAAATTATGGAGGGAACTCTTTTGGCAGCACTGAAAGTAGTGGAGAAGGCGAACCCTAGCCCGATAACGAGGTACGAATAGCAATAATGCGTTTGAAAAACAACAAAGCTGCTGCAATTGACAGCTCGCCAGGTGAGCTATTCAAGTACAGCAGCGAGAAGTTGATAGGTGCATGCATCAACTCTTATTCAGAACAGGGTCAACTGAAGGCAGTTCCGACGACTGGAATTTAAGTGCGCTCTGCCCATTCAGTCCATGCCTTGACGCCCATGTCACTGTTGGTAGTTATAATTTCGATAAAGTGGAGAATTTCGTTTACTTCGGAACCAGCATTAAAACCGATAATAATGTCAGCATGCAAATCCAACGCAGAATCACTCTTTCCAACAAGTCCTACTTTGACTGAGTAGGCAATTAAGAAGTCAAATTCTCTCTCGATGTACGAAAACCACACTCCATAAGTCACTCATCATGCCCGTGTTGGTATATGGCGCAGAAGCATAAGCAATGACAATATCCGATGAGCAGGATAAAGATTTTGCTTAGAATTTACGGGCCAGGACTTATCCTGCTATGACAAGAACCGGATTTACTGTTTTTAGTAAATATCGCTATCTTAGAAAGAAAAGTTGCTAAGTCCCATTTTAAAAATTTTACAGGAGAGGAAAAAATCTTCCTATAGCCATTTTCTTTAACTATTTCGCAAGACTTTGAATCAAACATTTTGCGCGTTTAAAGCAAAGCAAAACTCCGTAAGAATCAGAAGGTTTCGATATTTATTAAAAGATGTCGCATTATTTTGGCCTTATCGGATTTGCGGTGCTTCTTTTGGACTTAGCAAATTTTCCTTTTATTGCTTATGAAGAGGAAAAAATAAAACATGTACCTTTATAATTTTCGAAACGATGCGTATTCAATTTCTCTAGCCTCCTATATCAAAATATGAGTTTTCATAAAAAGTGGACTTAGCAACTTTTCTCTCTAAGCTAGCGATATTTATTTTAGTGTTTGATTAATTCCTGCTCTGTGCACATCCGCGACCTTCACTAAAGAAACGCGGAGGTTCGATCACACGAGAAACGAAGTTAGCGCAACAAGAGCTCGCACAATTAGCATCACAATGGCAATAACTGATCTGCGTGTGCCTCTCTGCGAAAATATGTGGTGTGACAACCACCCCGACTTAGGCTGACCTTAAAAAAAATTTTATTACAAACAGCCAAATTTCAATGCCATTGCCTCGTTTTGCCTCGCAATTAAACACATTACGCCAAAAATATCTATCTCGCTGAGGCAGAAGTGTCATTTCAGTTGGATTTACAAATGGCTGCTGATAAGGCTGCTAACTACTTCGGCGGAAATGCCTAATAAAATTCAAAGTTGACAATTTCAATACAGCCATTGTTGGCATATTATAGCGCATATTACACAAAAGTAAATACCGAAACTGAGTGAGTCGCACTACTTTGATGGAATTGCTGCGCCATCCGCACATAAATACTTACATACCTGTGTTTGGGGTTTTGTTTTGGCGCTCTGCAGCATGAAATTGAATTCGAGCACAAAACTCCAAGTCTTCTGCCAAAGTACCTTCATACAACTGTCGCCCTTTTTGTAACGATTTCCTTTACAACTTCTCAATGACCTTTTTCATTATCCATTGAAATCTGCACTTCAATTTGAATTTGTTTAATTTGACTGGGTCTTTTTCGCGTTCACGTTAGCTATGCCTTTACGAATTTCTGTGATAATATTCGCAATAGTTCGCCTTGAATATTTAACGAAAATTTTCGGTTACATTTTCAATTTGCATAGGACTAAAAAAATATAGCTACAAACGCTTTTCATTAAACCGAGTAGGAATTGCCAGCATTTTGGCCGCCATCGCTGCAACCGCTATAATACTCCGTCATTGGCTATACACCTGCTTTAGATTGGCTTCCAAGGCGAAATTTAAATCTTCGCTTTTACAAAAGCGCCAACGTCACACTTTGTACCTCTTGCTGTTGTCAAGCCAATCTCTGCTAGCGTAGCCAGCGTTGAAACTAACTGCTTTGTTATATGTGTGTGTACATAAGGGCGGATCAATTTTTGCTTTTTTTTTTTGCTATGCGCGTAAAGCATAGGAGGATTCTGTGTGTAATTCAGAGCAAATTTGCCGGAGAAACCATGGGTCTAAAATCAAGTTGGAGTTCGCCCAATTGCGAAAATATGTTTCAAAGAAAATGTGAAAATTTTCACTGTTGGAAGTTTGGTGGAAGTTTTATGAAAAATATAGGTGCAGAATGGGATTCCTCATGCGAAACAAAAAACCCCTATAGCATGCTTTTATACAAAATTTAAGCACTTTTTGACACTACCGCAAAATGCTAAGAAATAAATTTTCGCAATTTGGCGATTTGGAATTACACGTAGCATCTTTCTGTGCTATACGCCCATAGGCCAAAAAATCTATCTACCATAAATACTGTCCCGTCTTAATATATGTACATACATATTTGTATATATGCACTTCCTCATGTTTTTGTGGTGAAATGTAAATTTTATTGAATCCAACTCTTTTGTACGCTTGTCGCATGGCTGAGCGTTAAGAAGGAAATTGCATAATTACGCCTAATCCTGAGACGTTTTTTAAGTGGCACCGCTCTGTCGTCTCGCTAAGCAATTTCCCTTCAGTGCTCGATGGACCTGCAAGCTGCCCAGTTTTGCAAACGTTAAACATCAGTCTGTTAAGCTTCGCTTCCACCACAAGTATTACTCCATACGCCATTGTAGTTTTCCTTTGTTTCTTACCGGATGCCGATTTGAATATTCAAGCGCTTGCGCAACGTTCTGTCTGCTTATATACTTCACATTCACCCTCGCGCCCCCTCCCCCCTTTCGTTCGTTGCCCCTTGTGCGTGGTGAATTCGTTTTTAATTTGTATAACAAAGCGGATTTACATACTGCAATAGGCGTTTGCATTCGGGTTGACTTTAGTTGGCTCTTAAGCCTTTCAGCCTTCCTTTCTTTCCTTCGTCGTCTTCGGTTGTGTTTTCTTCGCTCGCTTTAATAGTTTTTCTCCTACTTTGCCATTGTTTTGCGGCTTTGTTGTGTTTATGGCATTGTGTGGCAGTTCAAGGAAGCAAAGGGTAGCTTAACAACCGAACGCTCTTGGAAATCTTTTATTAATCTCATAAGCTATGCAGTCGTGAAGGCATTGAACCCTTCGTTGGTACGAGAAAATCTTTATTAAAAAAATTTTAGAGTCTATGTAGATATGTACATACAGATGCGATCAACTAATTAGCAATGAAATTCATAAATTTTTGTTAAAAATAAAACTAAAAACAAAAATCCCACAACAAATTTTAAATTCTATGCTAAATTTTACGCAAACTAAAATGATGGATTTTCGAATTTATAGGAAAAATTTGGTGTGCAGTCTTACAGCTCATCAAAATCTAGTTTACTAACATGCAAACTCGTGTTTATTTTTAATATATGGGATGTTTCCGATTAACCGGTACAGAGGTATATGCAAAAATTGACGCAATACAAAAAAATATTGAAAGCTGAAAATGTTTGTACATTTTTGATCTTTCAAAAGCAGTGTGGCGATTTTGGAA
>NW_023460282.1:34126-39411 GCF_013731165.1 Rhagoletis pomonella | reverse complement strand
ATGTATCTCGGTAACCGTGCTACCAATTTGTACCAAACTCGGTATGGTTATTGTGCTTGCCACATAAAAGCAAAACGTTGAAAATTATTGAAAGTGGACTAAAATTGAGGCCGCTTTACATATAACGGTAAATTTCAGAACTGCTTGGAGCTTCGATATTTCGAAATTTAAGGACGCTAATTTACTCAAAATTGATACACCCCGGCTTACCATCTAGAGGTAGCTTTCGATAAGGTGAAAAACACATATTTGATACGTGCGCCGGGTATTTAATGTTCGGCTCCGCCCGAACTTAGACTTTCTTACTTGTTATTCACTGACTATCTTACTGCGCTGGAACAGCAGTGATGTGTGCAAATTGGACTTAATAAAGGAAAAACAATTGCCGCTTTCAAAAAAACAGATGGTGGGTAGACTTTGAAGTTTTACGCGGCTAAAAATATTTTATTGCTTCTATCTACTAAATTTGTTTTATTAAATGTATAATTCTAATATTTTGTATTACAGATGGGTTATATTTAAAAAAATATATATATGAGCCAATAACTTACTATTTAAAATATATTTTCTACATTTACTTGTAAAATATGTGTACACTATAAGGCACAATATATGAACTAAATTTACTGGTTTATTAGTTTTCAGTGGCTTCAAACGATTCCTCTCTCACATCTTTGATAACGGATTTAGCGGGTAACAGCAGCTTTATTGTGTCTGGTGAAAACGACTTTGATATTTTTTTCCCTTTTCGGTCATGAACCGAAATACTGTTAAAAAAACAGACCGCAATAAAATATATCAGTAAAAAAAAAAAAGATGACTCCGATAATGTGGATGCTCTAAAACAAAAGATACTTGACGCGGCTTACGAAATGAGGCAGCATCTAAAAACAGGCATCGTGTAAAGAATTTAGGGAAAACAATCAAAATTTGTATCAGGAATGGGGCCGCTATTATCGAGAAGGATCGTTTTTACCGTTTTGAATTCAAGGCAAAACTATCAAATTTATTTGCAGAAGTGTCCTAACTACGAGTAAACTCTAAAAACAGCAATTCTGTTATATCATGCCACAGAGATCTATGTATGTAGTTAATCTTTCTTTCTAAAACTAAAAGCAAAGCAATCCGTTTCGTCTCAAATCAGACTAATTACCAGTTAATTAAAGCAGCATAAAATCACTAGCATTGAGCAAGTGAACAAGTTCATCCGTACATACTTATGGTATGCATGTACATATGTAACACACTAACCGAGCGCTCAAATGTGACACAGAGCATTTGGCTTTATGCAGCAATAAATTAGAGTTTGAATGGAATAAACCTAATTCCGACCTATGACAAGATTTTCGTAAGAAACAAAGAGTAAAAAATAACCAAAATGCTCCAACGGTGGCAGCCAAAAAGCAAAATCGTATAAAGGGGTTGTGAACACAAGAGACAACAGCTGCATAGAGTAGAAAAAGCCACGTCTCGCAAATTTAATGTCACATAGGTGGCTAAAATGCGCCCAAATGAGAACTGAAACAAAAGCATTGAAAACCTGAAATTATACATACATTTGTACATAGTAGTATGTATGTATATATAAAAAAGAAGAGTAGGCTAAAACACTGAGGAGTTGACATAGCAACAACTAAAAACAAGTTAACACGCAGAAGTATTCCATCTAAAACATTTATTTCTTAATGGAATCTTTAAAAACTCAACTGAAATTTAAATTCTTTTATTCCGAGTTCCTTTTTTGCTGAGAACTATAACTACTCGTAATTTATTACCGCGGCAGTTTAAAATTAATAGATTGATATTGAGTATTCTGACGTTTTACATTCAAACTCAGAATTTTAAAGAAAACAAGTTACGGCCTTTTAATATAAATCGAACTATACGCTCTCTTATTATGTTAGTTTCAGCAGCAGATAAAATTGGAAAATTTAGCCCTTGTCTTTTGGCAGGAACATCTAAAAAACTACGAAGCTCTAAATAACTACTTGGCTTAAAAAAATCAACGCAAGCGCATGATATAAAAAAATCCTCTCATTCAGCATTTTTTTGGAAACCCCTGCAGCATATAAACAAAGTAGCAAACCAAAGCTTAAAAACAGTTTAGTATTATTTTTTCGTTTACTCAGGTATGAGCTTGTGTACGGATTTATTTAGGCACACAAGAGGCAAGATGTTTGCAAATTAGCTACGTAAACTTTCTTAATACATATGTATGTAAATGGTTTTTATTCACGTAAAAAAAAAATTTCTGATTAGCATTTTTTCGAAAAAAATTTAATAAAAGCTCGCTCTTGATTGCCCATGGGAAGTGGTCATTGTATTTATTATTTCCAGGCAACGGATTTAATGGAAGCTGCCTTTTTTCCTGCTAAGGGATAGAGAAGTTTCTATTAAAAATGACCAAGCTTCAGCTCTCATTAATTGCAAATATAGTAATTTCACATCAAATGAAACCTTTAATAAAACCCTTCTCTAACTGAATGAAACCTTTTATAAATTTAATGAAGCATTTTTCGGTTTGAATTTAACTATTTTCATTTTGAATGCATCTATTTTCGAATCGAATGAAACAAATAATTTAAGTCCATATCGAGAAATCGAAAACCGTGGTACTTTTGGTTGAGTTTTAAGTTAACAATTCGAAAAATTTATACATTTGATGTTGCTCATAACTAAAAATAGTAATATATGAAAAATCAATATCGAACATACATACAGTATCGGTCATATCTATAGCACGCCATTTCAAAGTGATATTGCGTGCCACTTATGTTTATTTATTTATTTTTAAGAACTTTCAATTAAAATACAGTTCTTTCTCTAACAAAACCCATTCAAACACAAGTTTAAAAACTTATAGAAAACTACAAAAAAGTGCAACAAATTTTCACCTAAATTTCAAGCTTTTTTCTCGGAAGTGTTTGATTTTTTCTGAATACACAGTTTTATAGGCCAATCAATTTTAGTCTGATATTATGCAAGTTTCAACTGGCTGAAAGTTATCGCTGATTTTTTAGAATTTTTTGCGCCAAGGATGTTGCAGTTTTCTTCCATATACAAATAAATTGATTTTATTCATTATATGGAAGCCAATGCGACAAAAAAAAATCTAAAAAATTAACGGTAATTCGTAGCCACTTGAAATTTGCACATTATCAGACTAAAATTGCAGGGGCTAAAAAACTGTGTACTCAAAAAAATTCTATCACTTCCGAGAAAAAAGTTTGAAATTTAGGTGGAAATTTGTTGCACTTTTTTGCAGTTTTCTACAAATTGTTAAACTTGTGTTTATATGGGGTTTGTTATGGAAAGAACTGTATTTTAATTGAAAATTCATAAAAATAAATAAATAAACATAAGTGGCACACAATATCACTTTGAAATGGCGTGCTATAAATATGGCCGATACTGTATGTACGTACACGGCGTATAAATACTCAGACCAGATGTAAAGGTTACTCATACGCCATGTACGTAAGGACGATTTTTTACTTTTCCGTCATAAAGAATAGATCCAATATGGATCCGCGATTTTAAATTTAAAATCTAATTTCAGATTCGTAATCAACGATCTTAAGAACCACGGATCTTAGTTTTAAGTTACAGGTCTCTAGCTCATCTGGAAGTTGGTGAAATATTAGGGCTGTTCAGGATCTTGCGCAAATAGTCTTGGATTTGCATTTGCAAATTTTTTGGTTGCTATCATGGCAACCATTTGCATTTTATTGTTATAAATTTACAAATGAACCGAATATGCAAATTCAAGAGCAAATCGTTGCCTTAATATAGAAACGCCCTAACTAATTTTCACTTCGATTCCTGATTTACAGAAATATGTCAAATAGCTCACAAAAAATCTAATAGAAATTGAAAACAAATATAACAGCGTTCGATGAAATAGTATGTTTAATAAAAACTTTGACGAAATTCGCAACTGCAGAACTTTGCTTTTCGCTAAATTTTCGAACTATATTTGAAGAAACAAAAATGTGAGATAGGGCCTTTCTATATTAAGGTAACGATATGCACAGGATCCTGAACAGTCCCATAGAGTGAAATTCCTGGACATACATTCATACAATTATAGCTAAATAAAAGCATGCAAGAAATATAGAATTTTAGGCCAAAATAATTTTTAATCCAGAATTTTACATTTTTGAGAATTTTACTTCTATATCACTTTGTTCTTACAGAATTGTGACCTGAAATAATTTGAACTGCAAAGAATTATTTCACATTTTTTCCTGAATTTTCAACCGAGTAATTTTTGAAAAGCAGATTTTACCTACCATTCTACAGTTGGAGAAATTACTCGAAAGCTGGCCAATATTCCAAAAATCAAAGTTGTCCGACTGTTGCAAAACATGGTAATTTTTCAAGAGGAAGGTCCATTTCGTAGTGAAAGAAAAGTATAAGGCACCCTTTTCTTTTGTATCTTCTTCACTAGAGCAGTTTGAACTTGCCATTCTCACTAAAGTTTGTGTTGCTTTTCTCACTGGCTCTAAAATTGTGCTTCGGAAATTTGATTTAAATCATTTTTTGCGAGAAAGAGAGCATTTCAGATGGTTTCTTATAAAATCTCGCTATAAAGTCAATTAGATTTATTATGATTTTTAAGTTTGAAATAACTTATTAGAACTGCAAGAAGAAGAAGCAAATACTCATTAACGCATGTTTGACTAGCAAATTGCTTCAGGAAAATTTTTAAATCATATTCTTTTCATGTTTTCTGTTTTATGCTTTTGCATGTAAACAAAATTTCGATCAGTTGTACTAAAGACTTGCAAGTTTTTACTATTTTTGCGATCGCGTACTTTTGCTAACATTTCTCTCTTTGAGAGAGAACAGATGAAAATTCATTAGAATTTTGCTGTTGAGGGTTTTCTGCTGGAAGAATACGTGAATACACCTAATATAAAAATATTTTTTTAATTTGATTTTTGAAAAAGTTGCGATCGCGGGAGATCGAGCTATTCTGCACTTTGAAGATAATAGCAAAAACAACGTACTTCAAGACTTCATAAAGCAAGTAACCAGTTTCGTCCAAGTTATGTTGTAATTCACGATTGAATACCGCAATAAAATAATAACAGTGTTCATTTTTGTATGTGAGAAGCTGATTTTGGTGCGGCAAACGTTAGCTGAATTGCTGAATAAATTAAAAAGTTACCAAGGTAAATAATATTGCAATAAGTGGTGACAATTGCTGGTAACAAAATTTGCCTGTTACAAAATGTTCGGTTACAAGCAGAATAGGCCTGTAAGTTACCATAAGGTGCAGA
>NW_023460282.1:0-24126 GCF_013731165.1 Rhagoletis pomonella | reverse complement strand
TCGGACTGTAACCACGCCCACTTCCCATATAACGGTAGATTCCAGAAATACGAAAACTGCGATATTTTATTAACTACTGAACATAATTCACTCAAAATTGGTATTTACAATAATTTTTAGACGAAAAATAAGAATATTATACATTTTTGGAAAATGGGCGTAGCCACGCCCACTTATGGTTACATGTGTATATCTTAAGAACCGCTGCACCAATTTCTTCCAAACTTGGCACAGTTCTTGGCCTTGGTACAGCATACAAAATCGTCGAAAATTTTTAAAATTGGACGATAACCACGCCCACATCCCATATAACGGTAATTTAGAGAAATATAAAATCTTCGATAAATCAGTAAATATTGAAGCTAATTTATTCAAAATTGATGCTTGCAACAATTCTTTACTAAGAAATACGTTTATGGTAAAATTTTGGAAAATGGGCGTGGCAATGCCCACTTATGATCACATATATGTATATCGATAACCGTTCTACCAATTTGTACCAAACTCGGTGTGGTTATTGTGCTTGCCACATGAAAGCAAAGAGTTGAAAATTATTGAAATCGGACTAAAATTACGGCCGCTTTTCAAATAACTGTAAATTTCAGAAATGCTTGAAACTTGAATATTTCGAAATTGAAGGACGCTAATTTACTCAAAATTGATACACCCCGGCTTACCATCTAGCGGTAGGAAAGGGAAGGTGAAAAAACATATATTTAATGTTTGCGCCGGGTATTTAATGTTCGGCTCCGCCCGAACTTAGACTTTCTTGCTTGTTTTTTGTTCACCAGGTTCCACTATCCAATTTCTATGTAGAATTTCTCGGTGGTTCCGAAAATCGAGTAAATTTCTTTTCTATGGACAAGTTTTGGTATTTTAAATTTACCGTTATTAAGCTTAAAACAAAGTAGTTCCACTTAATCACGTATATCTTAAAAACCAATTAAACAAATTTAATATAAATTACAACTTAAAGGTAGCAAAATTCTTCATAAACCGCATATACCCTGTGAGAAAGGGAATACAAAAGTGATGGATAACCCCTATAACATACATTAGAAAAGATGCAAGAATTTCTCCACAGCGATGTCGTACGAAAGTAAGGTGCCACATGTCGCTTTACGAAACTATAATTAGAATAGAGAAAGTAAAAATTAAAGTCCAACAACACGGCAGTTGAACACGCATCCATTCGGCTACAGCAGCTGTAGAGATAACGTAAAAAAAAACTTGAGTTAGATTTTGTTTTGTTTGTAGCTTCAAACTACATATCATCCGCTCGCTTACATTGTGATGCACCTTTTCGTGCAACCGTAGTTTTAAATATTTTCTTGGTAGAAAAAGGATATGCATTCCAATTTTTCGACTGTATACCTCACTTTTCGATGAGCCTGATAGTTTCGGAGAAATTCATTAATCACTCCAGATTCTTTTTTTTTTCTTTATTAAAAAATTAAAAAACTCAAGCTTTAATATGGGAAAACTAAAAAAATAACGATTTTCTTTCTTTACGACAAAATGAAACTGACAAAGATTGTTAATCAAGTGTACATGGCGTATGAGTAACATTCTTTCCTGTTCATTTTTAATACAAACAAGTAAAGGTGTTCTTACACGGTATGTATGTAATTGCCTATGTCTGCCAAATTCACAGTCTATTTAACTATTTAAAAAACGAAAATGAAATAAACTAACCTCAGATAATTCTATCTGTGTGTCAGATGAAAATAGAAACATTTCTATTTCGTATGTATGTAAGTGCATCTGCTTTGTACAGAAACAAATCTAATTTGCCTTTACACGATATGTCGGCATTTCCATATGTAAAAAGTGGCATGTACACATGCAAATACATATCGTGTAAGAACACCATAAAAAAGTATACGTTCGAGCGAAATCGAACTTTACATGCCCGGCGCACGGTTGCCACTATTGGTTGTTTCCAACCAAACTTGGTTGTTTTCCTTTTATTTTTTGCTAATATTTGTTGTTTGGTGTTTTGGACCACGATAACTAATTACTATGATTATTTTTTTAGAGGAAAGGTGTTACCCACAGGCGGTGCCATTCTAATTTGGTTTAAATCCGATCATTGGATCATGAAGAGATAACTAATAATCTCAAATTTGTAAAAGAGAATTGAAGTCGGTTTTGCTTTTTGCTTAAAAATTATTTGTTTTAAGTAAGCATTTGTTGAAAATGCAGTCTCATATATAAATGTAAAAGTAAAAGTCACTAGAATTTTTAATGCAATCTTGCCGACAGCAGTATTTTCGGCATACACTTGCATCCAGAAATATCTTGGCTCCCTTCGTAGTATTTAATATTCAAAGTGCTGTCTTCACTGATGTCCAGAAGGTTTTCAAAAGCTTAATTTGTCATCCCAGTAGGTTTACTTTTCGGGTCACATGAAAACGGGTTTGTTATCCAGCTGTAGCCATTCTTCACAGTCAATGTTGGGAAAATATTCGACAATGGTTTTTTCTAAACCTTCCAAGTTAACGCTTTAATTTAAGTGAAAAATGATTTTAATTTTTGGAATGTTATATGGAAATTGACCGAAAATAAACAATCATTTTCCATTTAAATTGCTGGTAAAACCGGCTATTATCAATTTTCTTGGCGTTAACTTCGAAGTTACATACGTTTTTCTGATTTACTTTGTTTATTTATGGGGTTTTCATGCAAATTGCTAGAAATTCTAAAATATACATGTCACCAATAAAAAAATCTCGACGTGCTAGAAAAAAAACCAAAGATGTATTTTAATTCCGCAGGCCTCTGTTATGTTCGCAGCGTCATCCAATATGGGTTTTAAATCTAGTGGCGGCATCCTAGTGGCCAAGGAACACCGACGGATCACACAGTGACTTCTCGTAGCGTTTTCCGCCCCTTGCTTCATCCTAGACATCGCTCCTTTCATTTTTCCAACTACTCCAAATATCAGCACACTTGGTCCATTTCAAATAATTTTTCTGTACAAATTTGTCGCTAGCTTTAAAAATTTCGTCACTAGTGGCGTAAGTCTCAAGTACTTCGTTCATCAAAAGTTCTTCTTCGATTTGCATTACGAATGGGTACCTCACTAACAGGAGAAGAACATTAAGTCCCACTACGTCGGTACTTTCGGCAAGATGCAAACAAAAAAATTCTCAAGTTTTCAAACTTTTTATAAGTTCGTTCTGACTGCCTCTAAAATCCTGTTAATTCCCTCTTTCACAGTGTGATTGTGAAGTTCCAAAAAATAAGTAGCCTATACACGTGCGCGAAGCTGCTGCGCTTGTTACGAGAACAGCCCTGCCAGAAAATATCCGAAAATTAATCCGAAAACAGGAAGAAAAGTGGATGAAACGCGGATTAGCTCTACGAAAGTACCGAAAATCATTTTGAAAAGGGTACGTTTTCAGCCATTTTTCTGAAAATTTTCTGATTCTATTTTTCGTTGACAAAACGTACTGGGGAAGTAGGTATGCTTAAGCGCGAAATGAGCTGCTGAAGGTAATTTTAATAAAAATCAGAAGCTATGCCTGAATGAATTCACCAAAAGACCGAAGCGGTTTAAGGATATGTTTTAATGCTTCCGTAAAATCTCGGCTGGGCTTTTAATTTAATGCTATGACGCTGGAAATTTGCATTCAACCCCTGAATCCAGCATATAATTTTTTGAATACCATTTCTGAGTTTAATACTTTTACTACTCACTGTGCGGCTACGGCTGTGTCTTATAAAAACTTTGGCACATCTGTTTGTCTGTTGCTGGGTCGCCCGACAATCGCTGCAGTATTACCACATATGGTGGTCCGAAATTGCGATGCTCATGTTTCATTTTTATGTGCGGCAATAGCAACAATATTAAAAGTTGCCCTCAAATAACAAAAATTGTATCAGCGGCAAAAATAACACGCATAACAGGAGTGGGGTGCAAGGAAGTGCCTTCAGCATAATAGCGGCAAAGCGTGTTGTCTTCAACGCATGGAACCATATAGACTCGTATGCTCTTTGGATGGTAAATAAAAAATAAATGCAAAAAAGCATTATTTGGTTGTCATGTTCCCTCATATTTATTTTTAGTTGTGTCATATTTGGAATATTCGCTTTCTTTGTGTTTGTGCTTTTCGGGCAATGCTGTAAAAATAAACGATATGACAATAACATTTGACACACACAGATGTATGTGTGATACATTGACACAGTGTTCCAGTTATAGTTATGACAGCACAAAACGCATTGAACGGAGATCATAGATGGATACGTAACTATATTTAAGTTCCTTGCAGGGCAAATCAAACGTAGTGGAACATATAAGCGACTGCAAAATGTTCAATTTTGTATACATTGAAGCAAGTAAGCTGCGAGGAAAAAGGCAATGGTCATAATTTAAAGTACCATTTATGTATACTATGAATTGAGGACTTCTACTGTTTGTATGTATGTATGTATGCATTTACTTCTTTGAACTCGTCTTTGTAGGCTTTGAAGTTGGACAATAAACCCCTGGACTATTTGTACATGAGATTATGAAACAGAGAAATCAATCATGGAAAACTCGAGTCGGTCATTCCGTTAGCCCCACGATCACTTATTGGCAATCCGCTAGCCATCGGATCACGAAAATCGGATGTTTCCAAGATATAAAAAACAATTGTAGCTAACATACCCTTTGAACACCTATATATAAAGGGATGACTATACAACGCCAACTTTGGAATTTAGTGAAGAACGATTGACGTCAGCATTTATTATTCGCGGATATTCCATGTAAGACTGCAAGACAATACAAAAGCAAATCCTGTGAACAGCAAAGAGAGCGTCGATGCACTTGTTATACAAACAATACGACAGAAATTCACGTAATACTCAAAATAATGTTTACCTCTTCTAGCTATTTAGACGTTATATTCTGCTTTTATCCTTCCACTGACTCCATCTTTGATCTTAAATTATCCTTCTCCAAGATAAATTATCCTTAATAATATCACAGAGGAATGTACGTTTAGGTGCGACGATCTTGACTACGGATCGACGGCTGTCCAAGCAGATGCTCTAAACTTAGCAACAAGGTAGGTAGCGAAATTCACTCCAATTGACTCTCACTTAACCTCAGTTTTTTGTTTAGCTCACAACTGTAGCGTTTTCAGGTAGAAATAACAGCAATAAAGGAGGCGCCCCATGGCTGCCAGCCTCCGCACCTTCAGACCGCCTACTGAGGTCTAGCTAGGCTGCCATTAAATCTTTAAATATTTAAATTCAACGGAATAACTTCCACGGAGTGCACATGGATTCTCAACCAGCTGACATCGAATCCCTTCTAACCATTGTATGGTTCCCTGGTAAGTGCGCGACCGACAAGCTGACAAGGAGACTGTCAAAAATATTAGCGGTGAATTCTGCATTTGAGTTGGGCCTACCGATAACCTCTTGCAAACACAAATTGAAAATCTGCTTCATACCAAGTAGGCTACGCAATTCATCTATCTAAGTACAAGACCCATCTTCGGCGAAAATCGATCTAAACCTCTCATACGGCTCGACCGCTTCTCTATAAGATTAGTATCAATATCCGCTAACACATTTGCTAGTGCTTGGCCTAGCTTTTCCTCGAATTTATAGTGTGCGCCTTGATTTTGTCATACAAAGAGGAGGGACCTACCCTAAACCTACCGAATGCTAATGCGCACCTCTAACCACTCCACCACAGTGGCCGCCACAAACCACATAAATATCTGCATTAATACAGGTTGATATATGAAAACGTCAATAATTCTCAGATTGAAATAAATAAAACAAATAATTCACGTAAAGCTACCAGCAACAGATTCATTTGCTCGAAAACTTATTTACACAGTTTGTTTGAATTTTATTAGGTCAGCATTTGATGGCACGTTCATATTTTTTCATTATAAGCATTTATTTACTACAAATGAAATAGAATAGTCTCCTCTAGCTAAGTAAATATTTCGATAAAAATTTGCCATTCTAAACAGAAGTGGGTGTTGCATCACAGCCTAATATGCTATGACAATATTTGCAATATTTAGAAACAAATAAAAGGCGAAGTCGTGAAAAGTCGCTGCAGCGGTATACATATGTAGACCACGAGAACGTGAGAAGGATATTGTGAAAGTTTGTATACAAATTTGGAAACGCTTTTGATTTATTTATTATTATTGTTTCTAAATATGTAACTAATACCCTAACTTCTTTGAATAGCGATCGCACCTCTACAGTCAAAGGCAAACCACCGAGTGTATTTCTGCCATGAAAAAGCACTTCTCATAAAAATACAATCGCCGTTCGAATTCGGCGTAAAACTGAACGTCCCTCCCCCTGTGTGACAACATCAAAGCGAACGACTGCATCATGGCGCTAGATATGAACTTTTGCACTGACCAATGCAAAAATGGCGTTGAATAGCAGAAACAGTTTGTAAAGTCAAAATTCTTAGTTTAGGTTGAAACAACTGAAGACAAGAACCCTCGTATTACATAGTGTAAGAATAGTAGGCTGTGATACCATAAGGATTACTAATCCCTCTCGAGGACATGCGCCTTACCAATGGTCTTACTTCCTCCTGTGAGATGTCATATGGCTGTGAGCTCAGGGTTAGTTATGAAGTGGGGGGGAAAAATGTTTCCATCTTAGCCCAGCGAAAGCCGGGCACTCATTTAGAAATCGTTGATGTGATTCCACCCCATCATCCTCTTTACAACTGATACATATGGGATCAGTTGAGATTTCTATTCTTACCGCGTGAATACAAATCGCGCAATGGCCTGTCAGAACCACCACCACTAGCGGAAACTAAGACTTCGCAAGCTTAAGGACCTCTTTGGACTGTCCCGGTCCATCCCATACCAGAATGATCTGGAAATTGCGCATGTCCTAAAGTTAGCCAAGCGTTCGCTGAGCTTACACGAGGCCCAACCGTTCAAGAGTGCACCGCAGGAGGACAGGGACAGCCGTAGTTACTCCATATCTAGTAATAATGGTTTAAAGGTGCATTTCCCTGCCAGGTCATTAGACACGCGGTTTCCCGCGATGTCACTTTATTAATAAGTACACCTACGTGAGGGAGGTCAGACATTCCCTTGCCGATTGCGGATGCAACATCATAGCGTTCAGCGCCCTAATGGCTGCCTGACTGTCCTGTATATGCTAACCTCCCTAACTGGCATGGCATTCCTTTGCAGGGAGTCTACCGCTTCCTTGATCACAGATATTTCCGCCTGAAAGACACTTAAGAAGTACGGAAACCCGAACAAATTTTTTGATGGAGAAGAAACCTGCACAAATCCTTCCGCACAGTTTCGATCCATCCGTTTAGAAGTTTACCCCTACCCTTTTCCAGTAAACACCCCCTTTCTAGTTCTCTCTTGATGGCATATAGGTAAAGGTGGAGCTGCTGAAAGTCAGTTCGAGGGTGTAGTAATCTATCTGTTCAGGGACGAAGTTAAAGCTCTTCAGAACTCCAGAGTGTCCAGATTTCGAGCCAGTTAAATACCTGGTTCCATGAGCGTAATAGTGATTCCTGCTGCGACAATCCTGCGGAGTGGGCGATCGGCTGTACACATTCTAGTGGCTTTACAAGTGTAGCCTTCTCTAGTAAGTTCCACCAGGCAAGTGCTCCGTAAACCCAGATAGGCTTAACTACCGTTTCACAGAGTCAATGAATTACTTTGGGCGGGAGACCCCACCTCTTACAAATAACTCGCCTACAGCAGTACACGGCTACCTCCGCCTTTCTTGCCTTTATTTCAATCCTAGGTTTCCATGACAGCTTCCTACCCAGTATCAAGTCTAGGTACTTGACCCTGTTTACGATCTGCAGACACACAAGTCTGATGGATGGAAGGGTCACAACGGGTACCTTTGTACAGATCAAAAAGGGTATCTAAAAATCGGCCCCTAACCAAAAGTGCCACTTCATCTACATAGGCGATCATCCGACAGCCCACTTTCTTCTTTTTTTTTATCGAATAAACCGATTTTTAACTTAATACAAATCTTGACCTCTTAAAACTTCTCAAGGCGTTTTACTGTTTAAAGAAAACCTCAAAATAGTTTTAGTATTTGGCGCTTTAAGTTTTTCCCCGTGTTTGGCCACGTTTCTTCTCCAATTCGTGCTCTCCTTCTTGATGTTGTGACACAAGTGTGGAGATTTACACCTTTACTCAACCTCCGAAGAAGCTTTTTTATGGCAGAAGATATAGGAGATTTCCCATTGTCTGCCGAGGGGAACGCTATTTGAAAAAAAAAAACTTTTTTGATGGTGGTGAGACCGGATATTGAACCATGGCGGCAAGAGTAATAAAGTATTAAAAATAAGGAAAAAATGCAATAAAGTATTGAAAATAAGTTAAAATAAGACCAAATGTAATTTTTTCACTATTTTTATTTGTTTTATCTCTGATCTAAAAAGTGTTTAAGTTATTTTGCTTTGCTCTTTTTCAAATAATAGCTGTCTTTACTGTTAATAGTTTTATTGTAGTTTTTGGTCATGACTTCATACCAACATAAGCATTTTCACCGTATGAAAGCTAGATAAAATAAAACCGGATAAACGGTTTTTTTTTAATTTGAAAATCGGGAACCGATTTTTTTTTCAACTTGAAATTTTTCGAATAACTCTTAAACCGGTTTTGGAAAAAGGCGAATAAGCTAACTCCCTAGAGAACACCATCTTGCGGAGTGCCTCTAGTGAATCTACGCTAAGTGCCGGCGCTCCTCCACCCTGCCATGACAGTTCTGTCAAGCAGTAAGCTGAAAATAAGCCTTATTGTGCTGGTTTCAACCTCCGGCTTATGAATGGACTTGACTATTGCCTCCGGTGTGACATTGCACCTATGTGTGTACCTTCCATTACTTGGCTTTCTAACATTAAATAAGACACATGTAGATATCGGGTCGTGGAAGAAAATATTAATAGCTAATTTATTCGAATTAATAGGGACTTATCTCAATTATTTACAACAATGGGTTAAGTTCCATAAAGTTCGAATTCCTAGACACTTCTATTTTAATTATAATAATTGAAGGGTTTAGAATCGAAAGGATCTAAGTAGTTCTGGAATTTGTTTGAGTTAATTAAGGTTAAAGTTGATTACTTATTGTAAATTCTGGGTAAATGCATTTGAAATGATTCTTGCCTAAATGAAGGCAGGATAATTAACTAATTTAAATGAATGTTACTCTTTGTCACCACGTAAACACTATATTTAACTATACAAATACGGGTATAATTTATATTTTCAAAAAATGTCACTTAGGCCCTTATGATTCTAACCCCTTCAATTATTACTGCCTGGTACGTTTTTTCTCTGAGGACTCGTCGATTTGATGTATCACTTAATATTTAAATGCTTAAACTGTACATAAAACTGTTTTCAAAAAGTCGTAAGCTTAATTTAAGTGATAAATTGCAGCTATGATATCAGCGCAAAGTTTTGCTTAAGCCACTCTATTTCTGTTCATGACTCACTCGTATTTTATTAGTTTGACTTCAACTTTTCCACTCAAACAACTTATGAATGAATACGTAATTTTTTCTAACGCATTTTGAATTTTTTAATATTTTTATAAACAATGCCCCCATTGCATAAAAACTTAAAGAAAAAAAACAACATCTGAAAAAAGTTGCAAGCAGAAATGCTCAACAAGCTAAGTACGGCAAAAATGGAAACAACCTCTCGAAAAGCATTGAAAAACAACTACACAATGCGACCAATTAAAATTGTTACGCTTAGATGCCACTCTATAAACTTGCACTTGCAACAAGCAGTGAGCAGTAAGCAACGAGCAACAAAAAATCGCATACTTACAGATACATTCTTATACTTTTGCAGCAGCTATTGCGGAAGTTAAGCATGAAAAAGTGTATTTGCGTATTATTCTCAAGCATCAGCGACGGCGCGCTGGTGGCAGCGAAGTTCTTCTTTCCACCCTTGCAGAAGCCGTGAATATATACATATGTAAATGTATGCAACAGCACATCAGCAACAATAACGGTAAAGTTGTTGCAACAACAAGATTATAAATGCGCAAATTTCATAATTTATGTATTATGCAACAAACTGTGGAGGCGCCACCGTTCGCTTGCCTCTGCTAACTACTTACCACACTTCACTTCTTCCACGGCATCGGTACTTTCTTTTTCCTTAGAACAACACTTTTTGTAAGTTGAGTTTTCTACACGCCTTGCATACTAAGGATAATATTGATCGCAATGCACTTTCTTCATAGCTACACTGTAAGTTAAGTTATTTTCGTGCCGCCACGCAACGCCGCATCTTCTTCGCTTCGTTTTGGGTTCGTTCATTTAGATATTGCTTTGTTATTGTTGTCTGTAAAATATTTTGTTGATCCAGTTTCTGTTGCAATAAAGACTTGGCGAAATATTTATACAACATGAAACATTGCGACACATACAAACATTGTAAACAATTGGTAAATTTGTGTGTATGTACATATATATAGTATATATTATTATATACAATGCACTGAGCCAAAAGTACAATGGTTTTTTAAACCAAGATATTGTTTGGTTTTTTCATGGTACGTATACCGATTGTAAGAAATGTGATTCAAATTGAACATTTGAAAACAAACTCGTATGTTTGGCTGAAACTGAATGTGTAGAGGTGCTTGCTGTTATTTGTTTACTTCAGGCAGGTTCGAGTACGAATGCCGTCAGCGAAAAACATATACTGGTTTTCTGTTTTTGGTTTTTCTTAATTACGAAAAAGCCTCTGTGAAGTGCAGAACCAAATCAAACGTGGAAGAAAATCAATTCAAGTTCAACATTTGGGAATAAATTTGCAGAACGGCTGTTGCTGAGTGTGCAGAGATGCTTGCTGTTATTTGCTAACATGGTACAACAATTACAGGTATTGTCTTCCCAGAGAGCGCATATTCAGATCTGCCTTATTTGAAAAATATCATTGTTGCCGACACTAAAAGGTGTACAGTGAGGGAAAAGGGATATTTCTGTACACCATATACCATGCATGTCCACGTTTTTGAAGTGAAACTTCTTTAGCGGCGGTTGGTTGGTTGCAACGGAAATGATGCAACGGAAGTGATGCAACGGAAATGGTGCAACGGAAATGGTTTGGGGCTGAAACAAGTACTTCTTGTGTGTATGCAACGGAAATGATGCAACGGAAATGGTTGGGGCTGAAACAAGTGTTTCTTGTGTGTATGCATATGGTATTAATTTAACAAAAATTTGCTAATAAAATGTTAAAGAATAACACTTACAAAAAGACCAATACAAGAATGAAAGGTGACTACGTACATAAATGAAGAAAAGGATAAAGGCAAAGGTAAAAATAAAAACAATAACAAAGATGCGTAAAGATAAAGGCAAAAATGAAGACCAATGTAAATTTAAACACTTTACTTATGTATATAAGGGCAAATGTGAAGGGGAATATGTAGCTGAAAAAAATGATGAACATAAAAGCAAAGATGAAGATTGGGGAAGAAAGATTGAAATAGAGGTAATTAAAGATGAAAGGATATAGAGAGAGACACAGAGACTCAATCTGGGAACTACTTTGGGATCTTAGAGATTTTCGGGATTCTCGAGACTTATCGATAATTTTTGTTATCGATATTTATCGATTTTTTTATCTATATTTATCGATTTTGTTATCGATATTTATCGATTTTGTTATCGATATTTATTGATTTTTTATCGATATTTATCGATTTTGTTATCGATATGAATCGATCTTATTATCGATATTTATAGATTTCGTTATCGATATTTTTATCGATTTTCTAATCGATTTAGCTACCAATGGTATTATCGATGTTGCTATTGAAATTTGTATCGAATTTGTCATCGATTTTGTTATCGATATTTTGATGGACGTAATAATCGATTTTGTTATCGATAGAGTATAAAGATAAAAATGCAGATAATAGAAAAACAGAATAACATGAATGTTATTAAAACGAACAGTGGTAGAGGTAGGGATCTACATTGATAGAAAAAAAGCAAAAAAATATAACCTTAAGCAAAAGCAGATGTGTGTATGTATAGATAGATAAGTAACGTAAGTTTCACTTCTACAGTGTGGCCCAGGCGCACTTACTTTTTTTTTTTACACCTACTTGCAGAGAACTTATTTAATTTGCAAAAGCCGAAAAATAAACATTTTCTTTGTAAACAAATCTAAAAATTTTATTCCTCACTTTATTTCACACGTTTTTTATTTTATTTAGAAAAATTACAAAAATTAAATGCGTCAAAATGAAAATAAGGAGCACGAATTTCGATGTGAAGCAAAACTCTATGGGAAGACAATACCTGTAATAGTTGTACCATGATTTATTTAAATTTAATCAAACGCTTGGATACTCGTACACGGAGCATGAGCAACATTGAGCCTTATGCATAAAAAGTGAGCTTAAGTTCAGACTCAATTTTTGCACTGAAAGAATGAGCTCAAGCTCAAGAATTTGTACTGAAAATCGAGTCGGAGCTTAAACTCACTTTTTATGCATGAGGCTCATTATTTTCTGCTTATATTTCATATGTTTGGCGTAAAATAAAATACAAAACGTTCACAATTTTCTAGTGAAAAATCTAATGTTCCTGCAAATTTGGTTGTCGGTTTGAATATGTAGAGAAATATCTCCTGTGTTTTTTGTTTATCAAAGCAGAATTGACAGTGTCAGTGTTCTTGTGGCGTTATGGAGTTGTGGAGTTTCAAGTTCCTTCAACTTATCGAGTTCTCGTTGAGTATTGATTTATGTTTGGAGTTTTCAAAATATATATAGTTATTCAAATTTCAATTCAATTTCTTGGTTATACATGTATAACTGACTTTCGCCTTTTATCGGTTTATCTAAATTTGTCGATGGATATCGAAATGTAGAGAGCTATCAAAATTAATCGAGCTATCGAAATTTATAAAGTTAATCAAAGTTTATTGTGTTATCGATAAAATGAGATATGTAAATCGCAATAAAAGATATCCTACCTTTTAAGTTGAGCTAAAGGACACCATAACCCTATTATGATCGGTCGACTAGTTAAGCTGCGATCAGAATAATTTTTTTGCACCAGGACTTTGAATTTGTTTGCCTTTGATTGGTTGTGGTCAACCAAAAACCATTATTAATTAGAAAATTGCGTACTGGTTACTCGTTTTCCCAATACGACTTTTCAGAAATGGTACGTAGCATGTTGTTCTTTAATCTACCTTTATACCCACAAATGTAAAAGAAGTACCGCTCAATGACTATCACAAGAAAATTCACGATTTTTATAAAATACTCGAAATTCAGTTACAGTTGTGCGCAGCCTTTTTTTCTCGCATTTAGTAACTGGTACATTTGTTTAAATTTCGAGCTTTAAGTCAGATCGCTCAAGAAGTTATACCTTAATCAAAATTAGATTTTATGCGTGTTGCACTAGAAATTTCCTGGATTTATCGATTATAGCAGGTAAATTAGGCATTTAAACTATTTACTGATATTAACACATATACTTAGTACATATAACATTAGTACAAAGGTACATAAACCCCACTTGGCAGTGAAGCTGCTTTGAGCCGAAAACAAATAACAACAAAGGTTTCCTCATATCCACAAATCCGCTGCTCTAAAATTCTCCGGAAATCATTAGGAGTAATAGCGCATGATGCAATAATACAGGTGTTATCAGTTGGCAACTTCTCGCTCTAATTCCGCCATATTGACTGCCTTAGGTGAGACAGTGTTACTTCTTTAACAATTCTTTGCCTAATAATATAGTTGAATATTTTTTTTTTTCTCAGTATACGCACTTTTTTCTTAGAAAGGTATTTTATCTTATTTTATTTAATTTCAATACGAATATACTATAAAAAAGCAAATTTTGTTTAGGAAAAAATGTGGAATTTTATATTTTTCCCCCAAATGGGGCTTAATTTCTTCCCGTTTTTCTTCTCGTTTTACTGAGCTAAGGCAGTGTGAAATCGAGCTGCCACAATTGATACCACCTTGTATTATTGTATCATGGTAATAGCGTACTTTCTCTGCAGAAATTTTAGATCTATGTTATGTAGTTCGACTATTGTCAATTAATGCATGCGCCACACGCGTTTCATTTTCAATCTCATAAATTGTTTATAATGACTTTTGCTAAAATTTAAAATCAACAGCTGTCAAAACAAATTCTAGGGGGCTGAGAAATATTGTTTTCTACTTTTAGTTCATTTATAAAAGCGTTGTATACTAAAAAGCTTTTATTTTATTAAAACTAGGTTGCAAAGGTCAGCAAAAGGGTTTTCTCCTAGGGCATTTCGAAATTGATAAACTTCGGCCCAAAATTTAACAGTTGAGTCTAAATTACTCCAGGTATGTAACGTTAACCGTTGCCATTGCATCTCTATTGATGTTATTTCGTCGGCATTATATTTGTGCTTTTGTTGCTGTAGTTGAACAAATACTTTTGGTTTAATTACTCTTAATGCATTTCCAACCGAAAAAAGTCAATTTTTTGTAGTGTGGCAATATTCGTAGGGAGGCGTTGGCGTAATTCCTTTATTAAAGTGATAATAAAATATCGAACATATTCTCGAATTATTTTCTCGGCCTCGTGGTCAAAAGCGTTTGTGCTTACTTTTGTTTTTAAATACTCTTCAAAACTGTGATAAAACTGAGGAAATGGAGCAAGGTATGGT
Source organism: Rhagoletis pomonella (assembly GCF_013731165.1). Lineage (NCBI taxonomy): Eukaryota > Metazoa > Arthropoda > Insecta > Diptera > Tephritidae > Rhagoletis > Rhagoletis pomonella. The sequence continues at coordinate 9,451 of NW_023460282.1, read as the reverse complement.
TCCAACGGCATATAGGATCAAATGTGTCCGCGCTAATAACCACTAGGGAGCATAGATGCGAAAGTAAAACATTGAGTTCATTAAAAATCTTGATTGGGTCTGCATTATTGCTTTCGAACAAGTTGTTTACTTTTTGCACCTGAAAATTAGGCAAATAGTAAAATCGGCTAAAAACGGCTAACTTTTTTTTACAAACCGGCTATCAAATCGGCTGACGGCTAGATCGAATTTTCTCCGGCTAGTTGCTATCAAAACCGGCTAAATCTAGCCGGAAAACGGCTAAAATGGCAACGCTGATGTACATACATACGAGCACAAATTAAGTTCATTTAAAAAAATTACGTGTCGTCCATTTCCGCTGTAGCGTACGTAGTGCACAGGGCGACATCTACCTCTCAACCGACGAAAGGTTTTGTAGCTGTCTGGACACACAACATTACAAGTTGATAAAAGCGTTGTAATAATAAAATAAAAACACATTGGGGCGTATTCTTGTTTTCGTACGAATCGTGAATACCTCTATTGTGCTTGAAAATATATTATAGTATGGATTGGCTTTTGACCCCTTTCGATGAAAGGATTGCGTGCCTTTATGAAACTTACGTTTTATGAAACGTACGTTTTATGTCAAGTCCTATATTTGCACATTACACGTTTTTGTTCTAAAAATGTATTTTTTAGACTTTTAATGCTCATTATTAATTTTTTGAAACGTACAAAATTAAAAAATTATACTAGCGAGTATTTGGTTTATTTGCATAGTGTCAGCTATTGGTGCTAATAATATTATAATATTTTATAATTTTCTGGAATCATGGGAAATATATATTTTTGTACAAGAATGCAATGTACAGTTGGTGTACCACAATAACCAATTTCAATGGCACTTAATATTGAAACCTACAATAAACGTTAAAAAATTTGATTAATCTGAAATAAAATAAAAACAAATAAAAGTATATAACAAATAACTAAGTGACCAAAAAGTCAATGTGCAGGAATGGTATTATCACTGATAGTAGTCGAGAGTTCCAGATTTAATTTAAGCCGGGAATGTTCTATCACTTTTTTCTTTGATAGAGCTTCTAAAATATTGCAAAAAACGCGATTTTTTGACAATTTGACCTAGTTTTTTCGAAATCTGGAGCTGATGGAAACTTTGTGCTTACGGATTCGTAATCAGAACAAAAAACTCTATCAAAAACAGCTTTAACAATTGCCGTCCCGAAAACTTTTTATATACTTGTTGGGCTGTGTTATCCAATAAAAGTTAGAAAAAATTCAGATTTCCGTGTTTTCTACAGAAACTTTTCCTTATGTGGTCTATAATACCCTTTGCTCCCATTTTAAGTTATTGTTTTTCAAAATATTTCAATGAATATCATCATGCATTTGCAGGCATGGGCAGAAGCGAATTTTGGAAAAAGGTAATTTTTTTAAAATGTCCAAAAAAAAGAAAAATATTACAAAGCTGTTAAATAAGTACAAAACATAAATCTCGTAAAGAAATTTATCTGGTTTTTTTTTTCTACTGAAAAAGAGTCGTATCACATGTGGTGAAAATATCAGCGATGAACGGAGAAACAGTTCAATCATTTAACTAATAACCCAGAAACCTAGCCACATAAAAAGTAGAGCTTACACACATTTATATGCTCTACTTTTTTCTTTTGTATATATTAAATAATATTCACAATAGGGTGGAGTTTTTTTCATTCACGTACTTATTATGTACATATGTCGTTTTTGCCAGTGCATTCAGCTATGAGCGCAGACATTTACAAAAATTTAACTATGAAATGTTATCACAAAGTTGTACACATTCTATTTCATTTTAATTTTTTCTCAACAACTACATCATTACTTTTGCACATTGGTATATGCACATTCAATATATACATATGTACATATTTAGGTACATATGTAAGTGCATAAGCTACTGGGAGGGTTAACATGTCACGCTAATCTGATGCATTCGTGCTACATTTGTTCGCAATGAAAATGCGAAAAAAATCAATGTTTTATAACATTCAATATGGTAATGTACGCCCTTCGGAATTGACAATAGTGAATACGTATTCGTACATACAGATATGTACTTGCATACATATAAAAGTACATATGAGTGAAGATAGTATACACTGTCATAGAATATGATGCGAGGGTTGCCTCTGAAGTTTGTACTCCGAATTCAAGTTCGAGAGCTTCGAACGGGTTTTTATAATTTTTTTCATATATAAATAACAATGTATGACAGCAGAAACCCGCCCGCAGTTTGCTTATATTTTCTGAAAGTATACACATCCAGGCCGCTGTGGTGTAGTGGTTAGCAGTGCGCGCTACCACTCCACCAGGCCTGGGTTCAAGCCCTGGTCAAAGCAACATCGCAAAAAAATATAGAAAAAAGTTTTTTTCTTAACAGCGGTCGCCCCGGCAGACAATGGTAAACCTTCTAGTGTATTTGTGCAATGAGAAACAGCTTTTCATAAAATTACAAAACTGTAGGTCCCTGCCCTTTCTGTGACAAATCGGAGGAGAAGCTCGGCCAAACACATGTGTAAGTGCCATTCTATTATTATTATTATGCATATCCAGTAATAAAATACTTGATGGATTTACAATGTCAGCTCGTATTTTTATTTTATGATCTACTAATATTGCGGTAAATTAAAGGTTAAGACATATATGGTAAAACTGCAGAAAAATTTTTTCGTATAATATTTTGCCCCATTAAATAGCTTCCGCCTGAAAGGGTCATTTTGACCCTTACTTCAAGAGGCCCCTCAAAAAGAAAATTTGGAAAGTCGTGAGAGGATTAAAATGTTCTAGAGAATTTTTCTTCGGAACATTTTAGTAGCGGTCTTCTCAGGCAAAATCTTCATGTCTCAAAAACATTTTCTTTATGACTCGATTGCAAAGTAAGATACAACGTTGAAAATAAATGTTTGTGTATCTTTCTAAAATTCCGGCGATCTAGAACAGCTTATTAACCTTCAAAAATATAACAACTTCATTTTTGCCCAACTATTTAAATAGAACTTCACTCCTCATAAAATTAAAGATTTTAGTATGTGCCGTTTTTTTTCAGCATAAAAACTGGTAGATAACTAAAAAAGTTCCGGCAAGCGAGTAACTTTGGCAGATATGCAGGTGATCAAGTACATGACTTTGGCATTGAAATTTAAACATTTTAATGTACTCAAATAACATAAAAAAGTTCACACCGAACCATGATACATGAAGGTTTCACGTTGAGATTTCTTGACATAAACCAAGGTGTATTTAACAAGGTGGTGTTGAGGCGCCATCTGAAATTTTCGCCGTGGAGGGCATTGCGTCAAAATGATGTGTTTGTTGTAACTCATACCAAGGACTGTATGGATATCTGCATGTAATTTATTAGTGTAATTTTTTTATATATGGCTAACACAACCTTGTTAAATACGCCTTGACATTAAATGTACTTATTGACGTTTATACTTTTCGTAAATTGCTCAGTATCACTCACCTCAACAAATTATTGTTTTAGAAATTTTAATATTTTTAAGGATTTTTTTATGCATTAAAATATAATAACACACAAAGGTAAATGTACTTATTTGATAATAAATATAAGCAGAGCTGTTAATAAATGTGCATTGATTCATAACATCATACACAAGTGAGGCCCTGAAAAAAAATTGCGTTATCTGTAGTATTACATGACATATTCGGTCTTATTGTGAACAACTATTTCCAGAAATAATAAAGCAAACCACAAACAATGTTTTCCAATTTCAATATCATATCTGGTCCTATAGTATATTTATTTCGATATTGCTTCAATTTGTATTCTCTCTAGTGGATAGATGCACTTGAAACAGGCAGTTCTCATCGTTAGATTGGATCAAACGAATGACACCTTTAGTAATATATCCCAAATATGCAGCTTATCTTACTAAGTAAGAATAAAAATAATTGCATAAACCAATACATACTTTCTGTTCAATACACAATTTAATGCGAGTATTTTTCTTGCCTATGGTTTTATATTTAGTTTTAAAAACAAATCACAATATTCTCGCTTTAATTAATGCTCAAAATCTTCTTATTAATACGCTAACATAAATTTTGTTTCCGTTCGTTTGGCGATTCTACAGAACCGAATTTAAAACCAAGAACACCGTTGGAAAGGCATTTTTCCGTAGATGAGCAGAGTTTTTATGGTTTCACAATTGGTTGAAAATTACGGCCAAAACCGTCGTTTAAACATTTTCAAATTGTGTATAGATGTTGCTGCAACATGTTCAATTTGACATGTTTCGCCTGTTGTTTCACTACACATTTGAAATTAAGCTTTGAAATAAAAATAAATATGAAGATGAAAAAATAAATGATAACGATGAAGTAAAAAAAAAAGAAGGCTAAAGTGAAGATAAAGACGAAAATGAAGACAATGACAGATACATAAGAATTAGGGTAACTAAAAGGGTAAGAACATTTCTTAAATTTATGAAGTGAAACTTCTTTAGCGGCAGTTGGTTGGTTGGGAGTAAATTGTCAAATTCAAGGGGAATAATGCACATGGAAATGCTTCTCAGTGGTTTAGCGGTTTGAGAATAAAAACAAAAACAAAGATGCCTAGAGATACAGGCAAAAACGAAGATCAAGGTAAATTTAAACACTTTAAGGTAAAGGTGAAGAGGAATATGCAGAAATAAAGATAAATATGAAGAAAAGGATGAGGATGAAGATCGATATTGTTATCGATATAAAACTCGACATTGTTATCGATATAAAACTCGATATTTTTATCGATATAATAATCGATATTGCTATCGATAAAATAATCGATATTGCTATCGATACTGTTATTGATTAAATAACCGCTATTTTAAATCGATATAATAATCAATATAATAATCGATATTGTTATCGATACAATAATGGATATTGTTATCGGTATAATAATCGATTAAATAATTGATTTTGTTATCGATTTAGTCATTTACATATATTGTTATGATACTGATACTGATGATTGTTATATTTATCGCTGAGTTATTCCATTTTACAATCGTTGTATTTTTCTATATGTGTATGGATATTGTTATCGGTATTTCTATCAACACAGTTATCAGGGTTAATGATACACTAATCGGAACATGGAATGTGATCACAATACATGTCATCACATCACATTTTATCACATGATATGAAGAGACATCACATGATTTTGCATTACATAATATGATACCACATCACACGATATCATGTGACATGACATTATATGATATGACATCACATTATATGGCATGACATCACATGACGACATCACATGATATGACATCGTATGACATGACATGGCATTACATGACGTGGCATCACATGATATGACATCATATGGTATGACATCATATGACATGACATCAGAGGATATGACAACACATGACATGACATCCTATCAGATCACATAAAATCACTCACATCTTATCACGTCATCGCACCTCATCTCATCTACGTGAATAGAAAAAGAAAAGGATATAAGCAAAGATGTGAAAGATATAAACAAAGATGAAGACCAAGGTAAAGTTGCCGATTTCAAAACCAGAAACACCGTTGGAAAGTAATTTTCTGTAGATGAGGAGAGTTTTTATAGTTTCGAAATTGGTTGAAAATCATCGTTTAAAAGTTTCCATATTTGCTAACGATTGTTTTTGCAACCTGTTCAATTCAAGCGTTTCGCATTTTGTTTTACTTCGTATTTGAAATTAAACTTTGAAATAAAGATAAATATGAAGATGAAGAAACAAGTGATAACGATGAAGACAAAAAAAAGGCAAAAGTGAAGATAAAGACGAAAATTGAGATAAAGGCGAAAATAAAGACAATGAGAAATACATAAGAATTAGGTTAAAAGATAGGAATCGAAATAAAATCAGCCATAAAGGTTACTGAAATTTATCGAATCATCGATGTTTATAATTATCGAAATTTATCCATGCTTATTAAGTTATCGCAACGTATCGAATTATTCAAACTGATCAATGTTTACTGAGTTGTCGAAATTGATAGACACAGAAACTTAGTTGTCCAAATTTACGGAAAGTTATCGAGCTATAAAAACGTGTGGGATTAAAGAAATTTGTCAAGTTAAAGAAATGTATCAAGTTATCGATATTTATTGAATTATCATTATTTATAGATTTAACGAAATATATCGAGGTGTCGTAATGCATAAATATAATTATTGATCTAGTGAAATTGGTTGGTTCAACAAAGCAAAGTTTATGGAATTTTCAAAATATATCGATTTATCGAAATTTCAGCGTTATATAAGCTTATCGATTTATCACTGCTTATCGAATTTAATCGTCTTAACAGAGTGTAACGAGTTATCAAAATGTTTAGATAGTTTTCGAGATATGTGGAGATGTCAAAAGTAAAAATTTATAAAGGTATCCAAAGTTTCTACATTTTTGAGTTATCGAAATTTATCGAGCCATCGAATTTCACAATTATCGGAATTGGTCGAGTTAACGAATTTTGTTGAGTTATCGAATTTTATGGTTCTTGAAATTCATCGAACTATCGATATGTATCAAATCATTGAAATTTATCGATAAACTTGAATGTATCGGGTCAATTCCAAGTCCTGCCGAAGTCCTCCAATGACCTTCTCAGATAAAAAAGAAAATTAGTTACGTGTTAACAGAAGATTTTCCGGTTAGTTAATTTGTACCGTATAAGTATCGCTACGTGTTAAGTTAGAAAACCTCTCCAAGGCTTCCAATACTAGAAAGACTGTCGAATTTCGACAGTAACTGGCACTCTAGTATTTTATTAATTTGAAGTAAGCAACCATTTTATTCTAAGAATTTGCTTTCTTCAAATTAAAAAAAAAATATATAACAAATACAGTTTACGTCAAATGGCAAATGAGAATAATAAGTGAAACTACCTTTAAATAGTTGTGTCATGCACCGATCCAAAAGCAGCTTGCGTACCTGCCCTTTTTTACACGCATGCCATGGCGTATGAGTTATCTGTCAACACCAACATTTGGTCCGGTACATACATACATATTTCTGTAATTTCAAGTCGCTGTAGCTTTTCTGTTTATTAATACAATTTTACGCATCGAAGGGAAAAATCATCGTCTTTTTGTAATGTTAAATTTTATGAAAAGTGATATTCTATCCAGTGGGGTAAAAAACGATTTATATGCATTTTGCAGGCTAAGGACCTGCAAGGACCAGTTCGGTGGTATCATAGAAGCATAGTTAGTACTAAAAAATTTCTTCGTTGTTTTTGAAGTTATCGACTTGAGATTCAGTATGTGTACGTATTATTAAGTTCCGAGTTGACCTGGAAATTTTTTTTGTGGTTTAAAGCGCTATATCATATAGCCGCTAAACAAACGATCTCATCAGCTTCAATTTATCTTGAATGCGATTTTAAAAAAAATGGACAAAATGACGCAAGAAAATTTGTCATTTAAAAATTTCCACACCGTAGACCTGAGTGAAAAAAATATTTATCAAATTTTGAATTCCTTCAAAAATTGAGTTTTAGGTAGTTAAAAAAAACGCTCAAAACAACCAATACGGGTGAATGCTAAGGGTTGAAAGCATTCCGAGAAAACATTTCTGGGAAAATTTTAATATACATAGCTTACCAAAGATAAGAGCACCATGGGTTAAGTTTTACTCATGATTTACTTGTATTATTTAATTCGATTTCGATTCGAAACGAAATCATTGTATAAAAATGTGACGTAGTTAATTATATTTTCTTACAAGTTTCAGTTAAAAGTGTAAAAAAGGTTGTTGTAATTGAAGATTTCTATTTCAGTTTTCCAGAAACTTTATGAACCCTCGTAACCAATAGCATCATTGTCTAAGTGGTTTACTGTAATTTTTTGTGTGGTTTAATATTGCCATTATTATGCGAAATCAACAGTCATCGTTGCGCAAACAAAGTGAATCCCACACTGCACACACATACATATGTATCACCAACAACACACCGCATGTACTCACCACATTTCGGTATAAGTGAATACTTATTGCTATAATAGAAATTAATGCTCGCTACCACTTACCATTCAATTAAGTGCAGTGTGTAGATTTTTATCCGCATTAGCACCTGGGCGTATTCTAATGCGCGAAATGTAATGAAAGGAAAGGAAAATGTATACAAGTACATCGAGTATGTAAATGCGAATGTGAACAAAGTGAAAAACTTTACAAATGCAGAGTGTTTTATATTTGCTCTTACTAAGAGAGTAAAAAGCGCAGAGTTTAATTAAATTAATATAAACACAGAGGGCCAGTTGGTTAATTACGCTAGTGAACGTAGGTACATCTGTTCGTGAGGGAGAGTATAAAACTGCAGAATGAAGTATCAAATTTGTAAAACTATTTTCCTCTCGATATTTTTATTCTCGTATCAAGGCTTTATACTCATATTTCACAGATATTGCTTAGAATTTATTTACGGGAGGTTCCATGGGAAAGTGGACCTCAGTGCAAAAATATTTTTTTTTTAAACTAACAAACGTGTGGATAAGACTTTTGTAAAATCTTGAATCACCCAAAAATTAAAAAATTAAATCTTTAAATGCATTTTTATTACCTTTTCTTACATTTTGGAATCAAGTTCTAAGTAAATTTTTTGATTGAGTTTAAAGTAGGTTGTGTTGAATGCACTGTCAAATAATTTGCTATTCGGGGGGTTGCGTATGCCAATAAAGGTTCTTATAGGGAAACTCAAGAGCACAGAAATGCGTTTTCTGTTATAGGAGGGCCAAGAATCCTCGCTGTCCCACAGGATGAAAAGTTTTCCGGTACATTGCTAAATGAGTCGTGTGATCTCTTAAGTATCTTTCAAATGAAGCAATTGATATACCTACGGTGATCTTTCCTTGTTAATTCACCACTTTTACAATTCGTGGTAAAAATTATTAACTGATTTCTGGGTAGATGCCAGACCGCATGATCGTGCATGAGGGCGTTAGAAAAACTTACCCCCATCCTTCATTTAGACATATGAAAACTAAATTCGTATAACTTAAACATAGTGCCAAAGCAGACCAACCACACGTGGTTTCTATACATTTCGTCTGCAGCGCCATCCATTGGGTTCATTTTCTACCAAACCATTGCCTACCAATAAAATGAATACGTGTTATGAATTTCAACCTAACTCCAGCGGCACTAACCAGGTAAATTTTAATCAAAAGAATTTTCCATCATATAGGTATATAGCTCACATTAAAAATTTGAACGAAATCGGTTAATAAGTAAGATTTTTATAAATAACTCTACTCCAGCACCACCTGGCGAGTTTTCTAGTAGTATGTAATTGGACCATATATGTATGTAAGATAACCTCCGACAATCTGACGGAAATCTATTCAGTGTTTTTTTGAGTTTATTCCGAACAACGAAAACGGCTATCATTTTATGCA
>NW_023460281.1:28504-39419 GCF_013731165.1 Rhagoletis pomonella | reverse complement strand
TTTAAGGGCTTTCTTTTTTTATTTTATTATTTAAATATACTGGCGATCAAAACCGAGTGCATGTTCGACATTTTATTACTTACAGTAACATAACTTTTTTAATAAGCGGATTGCTTTGAAATTTTCAGCAATTTGTGCTTATTATCTAAGGTATAAAGCCTAGTACACTAAAACCCGCTTAAGTACCTCACGGAAAATGTCAGCTTTTTGAGGTACTTAGGCGGGTTGGGTACTTAAAAGAACCCGCTAAGTACCTCGATGCGGGTACTTAAGCGAACATAATTTGTGATGTAGTTACATCTTCTTGTTAACTTACATAAATAAGTCCTTGAATAAAACATGAACATTTAATGAAGTATACGTAATTTAAAACCAAGATCGTAGCATTATTTAAACACGTAAACACATAAAGAACAGATAAAGCAATGTTATGTCATTTTCACAAAAATTAAATTAAAAAGTCATTGATTATACATATTTATACATACATACAAACAGAGCATATCATTTTGGACCAAAATGATATTGTTTGCCACTGATGTATGTTTATTTTTAAATTTTTTAAATTAAAAAAAATCATTCTCTAACAACTTAACTTAAAATATAAGCTTAAAATCTTGCAGAACACTGAAAAAAATTCAAAATTTCAAATTTGTTTTTCAGAAGTTTTAAAATTTTTTATGAGTATACAGTTTTATAGCCCATTCAATTTTAGTGTAATAATGTGCAAGTTTCAAGTGGCTAAAATTACCGTTGATTTTTTAGAATTTTTTTCCGGAGGTGTGTAGCGCTGCCACTGAATTTCAAAATATGTAAATGTTTGAAGAAATTTAAAAAAAGCACTTAAAAGGGGAAAATTATATGTAAAATGGGGTACGAAAAATGTAGGTACTTAGGCGGGTTGGGTACATAAGCGGGCAGGTACTTAAAAGAGGGATTTTTTTCAGAATACATTAAAAAATTCACGGTGCCTAAAAACATTGGGAACTTAAGCGGGTTAGGTACTTAAGCGGGGGTGGGGGTACTTAAGCGGGTTTCACTGTATACAGAAAAATTAACAATTTTAGGAGGTATATATCAAGAGGATTGTGGAGACTCCTTTGCTTTTAATAGCGATTTTCATACGTCTGGGAATGCTCACTGCTGAGTTTTCTATGATTTCGCTTGGAATACTACCCCATTATAATTTTACTCGCCTCCAAAGCTCTTCCATGTTACTGGAGCTCGCTTGCGCTATGCTAATCCTCTCTTCGATGGCTTTTAGGTCTGGGCTTTGTGCTGGCCACCATGTTAGACGTTTTTCTTCGCATAGTGTTTTTGAAGATGTTGATGAGGTCATTCCCAATATTCCTTTTTATCGCTTTGGAAACACCTATTACCCCTTTTCAGTTAAAAAGCTCGAATTCTCGTGACTTTTACAAAATTTAAGTGGCAGCTTAATGGCTTGGGATGGTTTGCTTGCAGGCATTTGGTGTCTTGGGTTAATATAAAAGGTATAATGAACATATCCTCCAAACAAATTTGCTGGACTTTGTAGACAAAAGGGCAAACCCTGCGGAATAAGTTGTTTTCCAGCAGGACGGAGATCCAAAGGATTCTGAAAATATTCGACACCGCCGGCTGCTTGGGCAAAATTTTCTTGTAATGAATTGACCAGCACAAATCCCAGACCTCAACGCCATCGAAAAATTGAGCGCTGTAGTCAAGAGGGGATTAGCATGCACAAGTGAGCTCCAAGTAACATGGAAGAGCCTTGGAGGCGAGTAAAATTATAATGGGGTAATATTACATTGCATTCCGTTGCATTCCTTCATTTTAGGTAAAAATGCAAATCAGCTCTTGCCATGATAATTCAAAAATTCAAAAGAAAACTTTGAAAAACGGTTGCATTCCTTCATTTTAGGCAAAAATTACATATGAATATATGTGGGTCCAGCCAGACCTATGTGTTACGAATGTGATGTATTAATCAAAATCTCTATATATCTAGCTTTATATATATGATACCAACACGATTTTTTACAGATTGGTAATTCACTAAACTTTAGTAAGCTACCTGAAATTTCAAGCCTCTAGCTATATTTAAGGTACCCTTTTTTGTAATTTGAAAATGTAAAAGGCCTGGCTGGATGTATGTGTCAGACGAAGGGTTAAAGGAATGAAACAGGCCTACAATATTGATTTACATAGATACATATGTATATGGCAAAGTTTCGTTTGCATTTTTAGTGCCCAGACGGACGCTTATACCGAAGCCCCGCAAATGCTCTCACATCTCTCTCACGGATTTAAACTGGTTTGGTTTTGACTTGCGATACCTCATTCTCGTAGAAATCTATAGGGGCAGAGGCTTAAATTAAGATTCTTAAATTATTTCCACTTCGCATAATTGGAGACCAGAGCACTAAACGCAAGCAAGCACTTTTCATCATCACATTAACCATTACGTCTACCGGCGCTCATTGATGCATCCACAAACGCCTATAACCATTGAGAGATCCACAAGCATTCATCGACACTGCCACCGTTTCTAGGATCGCAATCTACTTTTGCCAATCTATTCGCCAGACGCCAATAGCTCTCCCGCTATCTCAGAAATGCCCATCGACACCAGTAGATAACCGTTGATCATATTATTAATTAGTGTGTATTCTCATCTTGAAATAACATGGGCATATTCTTGAGCTCAATGAAAATGTTGCTCAATATACAATACCATGCTGAGCTTTGGGTATCAAATAAGCTTTAATTTAATAATCTTTTGTATGTATAATCTATACATATAATAAAATTGTAACAGGTCGATGTCTGTACATTATAGATATTAAAGAAAAATTAATGTGGGGGGTCTTTTTTAAAGCACCAGAAGCCAAATCAACCATTTTTAGAATTTTTGTCTGTCTGTCTGTCTGTCTGTCTGTCTGTCTGTCTGTCTGTATGTTTGTTCGCGCATCACTCGAAAACGAATGCATGGATTTGAATGCAGTTTTAACCGATGCATTGCTAGAGGTCTAACTTAAAATTTAGGAAGAAAAAAAATTAGAGAGTTGCCACCTGTTTGAAAATTGGAGTTTAAGTAAATTGATAAGAAAAAATTAATATTGCAATATGGGCGTCAAAAGAAAGAGAATGAAGAAGGCTTACAGCCAAAAATATTTTTTTAGAGTTGCCACCTGTTTAAAAATTTACATTAAATTTAATTTAGAAGATAAGTTGAATATTGCAATATGGGTATCAAACTGAAAGGGTTTAGGAAATTATATTGCCGAAAATATTTTTAGGGGGGGCTGCCACCTGTTTGAAAAATTGTATTGTATTAAATTGATAAAATAAATGAAATCTATATCTACATCTATAAATCTATACATATAATAAAATTGTAACAGGTCGATGTCTGTACATTATAGATATTAAAGAAAAATTAATGTGGGGGGGTCTTTATTAGAGCACCAGAAGCCAAATCAACCATTTTTAGATTTTTTGTCTGTCTGTCTGTTTGTCTGTCTGTATGTTTGTTCGCGCATCACTCGAAAACGAATGCATGGATTTGAATGCAGTTTTCAACGATGCATTGCTAGAGGTCTAACTTAAAATATAGGAAGAAAAAAATTAGAGAGTTGCCACCTGTTTGAAAATCGGAGTTTAAGTAAATTGATAAGAAAAAATGAATATTGCAATATGGGCGTCAAAAGAACGAGGCTGAAGAAGGCTTACAGCCAAAAATATTTTTTAGAGTTTGCACCTGGTTGAAAATTTACATTTAATTTAATTTATGAGATAAATTGAATATTGCAATATGGGTATCAAACTGAAGGGGTTTAGGAGATTTTATTGCCGAAAATGGTTTTAGGGAGGGCTGCCACCTGTTTGAAAAATTTTATTGTATTAAATTGATAAAATAAATGAAATCTATATCTACATCTAGATATACATATAATAAAATTGTAACAGGTCGATGTCTGTACCTTATAGATATTAAAGAAAAATTAATATGGTGGGTTTTTATTAAAGCCACAGAAGCCAAATAAACAATTCTTAGAATTTTTGAATATCTGTCTGTCTGTATATTTGTACGCGCATCAGTCGAAAGCATGGAATTGAATGCAGTTTTCACCGTTGTATCGCTAGAGATTTAGCTTCCAATATAGAAGAAAAAATTAGAGAGTTGCCACCTGTGTTTAAAATTTCAGTTTAGGTCAATTGATACGGTAATGTGAATACTGCAATATGGCTGTTAAATGAAAGAAATTTACAAAGGCCTACAGCTGAAAATATGTTTGTGGAAGGTTGCCACCTATTTGAAAACTTTAATTTAATATAGTTGATAGCATAAATTAAATATTGCAATATTGGCATCAAACTAAAGACGATAAGAAATTTTAATCCTGAAAATATTTTTAGGGGATTTGCCAACTGATTGAAAGATTGTATTCATTGAAATTTGTAAAATAAATGAAATATTGCAATACGAATATTAAACTAAAGAGGATTAGGAAGCTTACTTTTGAAAATATTCTTGAAGCGGGTTGCCACTTATTTGAAAACTTTAATTCAGTTAAATTTACTATATAAACTAAGTGTTGCCATATGGGTATCAAACGAGAGTACTTGAGAATAATAAAATTGCAACAGGCCGATATCTGTACATAATAGATGTTAAAGAAAAATTAATAGGGGGTTTATTAGATCAACAGAAGCCAAATCTAAAATTTCGGTATGTTTGTCTGTATGTTTGCAAACGCATCACGCAAAAGCTAATGTATGGAATTAAATGCAGTTTTGCTAGAGCTCTAATTGAAAATATAGAATCCATTTTTTTTTTTTTTTTTAGTTTATCGTCGATCATTATTCCTAGGTATTTGAACGTATTAACTTTTTCCAGTGCGTCGTTGTTTATATTTAGAGTTAGCAACGCACCGTTCTCAAAATTTCGCCTTGATATAACCACAAACTTATTTTTTTTTTATTTCTGTTTGGAAGGGTTTTCGCTAAAAAAAATTTAAACTTTTCGTTGTTGCTGCCAAAAAAATTAAGAAATCTGAGACGTTACGTTTTACAATTTCATACAGTTCTCTTTACAATGCATTTCACTAAACTACTAAACGGCTGCATCGACTTGGTTCATATTTGGCAACACGTTGAAAATAAATATTCTGACCAAAAATTTACTCGGTATTTAGCTCGGGATATTCCTAAAATTCTTATACAGACTAAAACGTAAAAAACCAATATATCACTAAAACCAATTACGCTGGGGAACTGAAACTTAGCACTGATGCATATATTGCAAATACATTGGGAAAGGGGGCGTGGCTCCTTCCTTCCATGCAAACTGAACTTCTCATATAGGTTATGTCTGGAACTGCTTACGCTAACGTCCTGAAATTCTACACAGCTACATATGTTGTCAATACCGTAGTTATGGCGAAAAGTGATAATTATTGGAAAGGCTGGATCGATATACATTTACGTAAACGCGCAAGTATCACTCGATTGGGAACCATTTTCTCCTAGATTTATAAATCCCATTGAACTATTCTAACTTTGTCTTTAATTTTCAGTAAGGTAAAATTTTTGTGAAAATTTTGAAGAATTTTTTTAAGTTTTTCACAAAGAATGGAGCTTTGCTTTTACGAGTTTCGCTATAAACTGTCCTATCTACATACCTATTTGCATAAAATGATAGCCGTTTTCGTTGTTCGGAATAAACTCAAAAAACACTGAATAGAGTTCCGTCAGATTGTCGGAGGTTATCTTACATACATATATGGTCCAATTACATGCTACTATAAAACTCGCTAGGTGGTGCTGGAGTAGAGTTATTTATAAAAATCGTATTTATTAACCGATTTCGTTCAAATTTTAAATGTGAGCTATGTACCTGTATGATAGAAAATTCTTTTGATAAAAATTTACCCGATTAGTGCCGCTGGAGTCAAGGTAGAAATTCATAACACGTATTCATTTTATGGTAAGCAATGGTTTTGCAGAAAATAAGCCCAATGGATGGCGCTGCAGCCGAAATGTATAGAAACCCCGTGTGGTTGGTCTGCTTTGGACCTATGTTTAAGTTATACGAATTTAGTTTTCAAATGTTTAAATGAAGCATGGGGTTAAGTTTTTCTGACGCCCTCATGCACGATCATGCGGTCTTGCATCTACCCTGAAATCAGTTCATAAATTTTACCACGAATTGTAAAAGTGGTGAATTAACAAGGAAAGATCACCGTAGGTATATCAACTGCTTCATTTGAAAGATACCTAAGAGATCACACTACTCATTTAGCAATGTACCGGAAAACTTTTCATCCTATGGGACAGCGAGGATTCTTGGCCTTCCTATAAAGAAAATGCACTTCTGTGCTCTTGAGTTTCCCTATAAGAACTTTTATTGGCATACGTAAGATCATACAAAAAGATTACGCATGATTGGCAGAGAACTCACAGGTGAAAATAAGACCATCAGTAAAGCTCATGACACCAAAAGGGATTGGTATTCCATATGGTATCACAGCGTTACTACTATTTGCCTATGTGTGAGGAGGATACTGCGCTTTAGTGGTTTCAACTTAAATCAAAAACTTTGACTTTACAGACTAATTTTGTTTTTAAACGCTCTTTTGCATTGGCTAACGCAAAAGCTCTTATTAGGCGCCGCGAAGTAAGCAGGCATTGGCTAGTTGTTAATATAATTTAATATGCAACACCACTTTCCATAAAAATTATATCGATACAAAAAAATACTACACAGAGCAATAATTATTTTTGTTGCGGAAAATGTTAAAGACTTATCGGTGCTGAATACGAATCCCTTGGTATAAGGGTTCCATCAGCTCCAGATTTTGACAAAAATGTGGTCAATGTGTCAAAAAATCGCGTTTTTGGCAATCTTTCAGAAGCTCTAGCACAGAAAAAAGGTGATAAGTTCTTTAACTAAGGTTCAAATTAAAACTTGAACTTTCCACTATAATCCCTGAAATTCCATCGCTGCAACTTGACCTTAATGTCACTTACAGTAATTTATTGAAGAGCGAAAAATGAGATCGGCGAAGTTTGAGCACTGCAAATGACCTACCGAAATGAAATTAAAGGTGATAGAATTCTTACTTTGAATTTTATTAAAACTTAAATTTCAATCATTTACTCTGGAAGATCTTATTTCGGCAAAATTATCTAAAAGTCAATGGTAGTGATTTTTGTAGCCTCAAATATTAAATATCTCCTTTGACTACAGGTGACCTTCATATAAGGGTGCAGGGATGGTAGTCGAAAGTTCAGGCTCTATTTTTTATTTCCAAGAGCTTCTCAAACAGTGCCAAAAACTTGGTTTTTGACAACGTTTTTCGCAAAATCTGGATCTGTATGGAACTTTGTATCTAAGAATTTATAATCAACACAAGAAAATTAAAATAAAAATAAAAACTTAAAAAAATAATTTTAATAAGCAAAAATATCGCCAATATGTACATAAGTCTCCTCGATTCTCGTTGAAATTAGTAAGATACAAATAGGTATTAATTAAAAAACGTGGCAACACTCAAGGAAAATATTTCAATTTTATGCTATTTGAGTTAATTTGTATAGAATCGAAAATAAGCGGCAACCTTTCATTAATATCCTAAGCAATAACAGTTACTATATACGCAAATTACCCATAAATAGTAATATTGTCATAATATTATAAACAAAAATTAAAAAAATTCACTAGAAATTAGTTGGCAACCCTATTAAAAAATATTTCTGAATTGGGGCTTTTTGAAATACTTTCCACTTGATACCCATATTATGATGTTTTTTTAGTTTGTAACTAATTTCGAATAGATGGCAACCTTACACGATTATTTTCGGAGATAACACCTATCTAGATAAGCTTCAAATAAAAAACATAATTAAGATAAGATACCTTTTCAGAGAGTAAGCTTGCCGAGCGAAAGACGTGCCTAATTTATAGACCAACCGAACTTTCTTCTTTCATTCGCTAACTGTTTTCGGTTTTTGCATTTGTTCAGACAAACTACTTTTTTAATACTAAATACAACGTACACACGAAAAGAAAACAACTCGTACATCCAGAAAGTGTTAGGTAAAGTATTGAGCAATGACTTTGTTACAAATTGCTCGTAATGGAAGTTAGCTGTGACAAATCTTTCGCCTCTTCTTCTTTCTATATGATTTCAACGAATAACTTGCCCTCTATAATCTCTTTTCACTATCACTACGCGCTTTCTTTTTGTCATTTTAACAAATGTTGCCAATGTTGTCACCCGCGTATTTTTTTTTCCTGTCTCTCCGTACACCTTTCACTAGGTTTTCGCATTATTCGACATGTCAGTGTTGCATTAAGATTGATAGTAAAGATACGCAAAGTATCGACTGAAAAACATTGGCTAATGGTGGTAAGCAAATGCAAAAGTGAGGAAACCACCTCTCTTCCTCATCGTCATCATACATGTCCACACCGCTAGAGTCTAACTACAGCGTACACTCGTACACTTAACGCCACCACAAGTCAGCTTTAGTAGTAGGGAAAAGTATATATCTTTGCTCTCCTCCATAAACTTCATTTGAGCAATAAAGCAAGCTGCACGCCAGCCACTCTCCTAGTCCGTTGGCAGCCCCCAGCCATAAAGCGTGGCAGTAGACGCGGCATTGCTATTGCAGCTGGATTCCATTGTCATTGACGTTGATTGTCTGGTCGATGGCGTCTGCCTTAAATGAATATGTGTTGCACATGTTATGCTCTAAGGGCACGATTTGGTCAGGTAATTTGCTTAGGCATGTATGTGAGGAAACTCCCTTAATTTCTTTTTTGGCCTTTCAACAATTTCAGTCGGGGCTCTTTCTGTTTTGGCATATAATAAATAAATAATTTAAATCTGGTTTTATGTAGTTATGCCAACACAAGTAGATAAATCTACATAAGTATTTTTATATATCGTCACCTGAAATGCAAAAAGACGAAACCAACATCACCGTTGAAATGCCAAAAGTCGTAACTAATAAAAAATTCAAAATTCACTTTTTGATTTATATGATGGATTTCTGCGAATTACAACTCCCCACATTATTTTTTGAAAAAAAATATTTGTCACGATTTTTCCATTTCATTTATTATGGCCATTTCGAAAAAATATTTTTCTTTTTTTTTGGCCCAAACGACCCCTACGTTTTTACATTTTTCATTATATCTTCGGCATTTACAGTCACATCTTAAAGTGTGATATATCGATATTCTTGTCTCGATGAGAATTATTTTCCTCCAAAGTTCATTGACCATCCTAATGTCAGTAAATTAAGGCTAAGGTGGAGATAATTACACATTTTTGGGCTCTAACAATATGCTAAAACGCAGAGATCGGGCTGTTTATCCATTTTATTATAAAACGCAAAAAAAACTTTAGTTAGCTATAGACCTGTACAAATATACTCGTACATATTTGGATCGAGAAGGTCCAAAAATCTATAATTTTTATACTACATTTAAACACTTAAACCAGTAAATATTAAAGTGGAAAAATTTAGTTCTTTGCATAAACCAACACTGCTATACATAACATTAAAAAAAAGTTACTCATACGCCACCGCCTCCTTACACTCCTCATCAGCTGCACGATTTCTAAAATTGTAATTATCTGTGCAAACCAAACTCACTCATTTACTGTAAAATCAACAATATGATTATAAAAACTATAAAGTGAGTAGAAATAAAATTCTATGCGCAAAACCAACAACAACCAAATATACGCTCAACAGTGTTCGAAGCGTCGCCTAAGTAAAAACCAACAACCTCGACAACAGTTGTTGAATATAGTGAAAATAATTCACCAACTGGCATCTATCTATGGCTGTAAAATCCATTTATTTACATTAGCGCACGTGGTTGCATGTGCGCGTGTGTGTGTGTGTGTGTGTGTTGTGTGTGTGTGTGTGTGTTGTGTGTGAAAGTTCGTCTGCGTGCATGAAATCAAAAATATAAATCAAAGTGCATTTTGGTCGTTGGTTTGTCGTTTTTCTGTTGTGGCACAGCAACTGGCTTACTGGCCAGCCGGCTGGCTAGTTGCTTTGGTTAAGTGATTGGTTAGATGTTGTTGTTTTTATTGCCACAGCAGCAGGCGACGCAAGGACCCCCAACACATACAGAATGTGCTAATTGATTTATGTCACACGACGACAATTAGAGCGTTACCAAGCTATGGCGTTATTTTCATTCGATGTCGGCATGTACATATGTATACAAGGATAGGGTTTTAGCAGATTTGCTGCACAGTCCTCAAAGTCGATACATTTTCGGTATTTTTTATGTCTTTAGTCTTTATCCGTACATAGTTTTACAGAAGTTATCATAAAAAAAATTTACAGAAATAGAAATTTATCGATAACTATCTATTTTAAGTTCAACAAATTTCTGTCGTCTTTTATCTTTCCACCGAAAAGAGTATTAAATGGATTTATCAATATTTTTATCGGTTTCAATATCGGTACTTCAACGTCTTCAAAATATTTATCGGTAGCCTGATCAGTGTATGATATTTTCAAAACTCTTATTTTTTATCGTTTTTTTTTATTTACACATTTTATCGTGTTTCCAATACAGCTTAGCCAATATTATAACAGAAATTGAAATTTAATCGATGTCTTTAAGTTACTATTATTTTAGTGGTTTTCAATATTTGTATCGATAACTTATTAATTCGTATTTAACACTTCAAACATTTTTATTATTTGTGCCACACAAAGTCATCTATGAAAAAATTATCGCTATCGATAGCTTCACTACCGCAATTATCGATATTTTAATAAGATAATGGATCGATTTTTAGTAAATTTTTGTTATTAAATCCTTTAGTTTTGTAGTTGTCGTTACCTATATTTTTATAGATACATACCTTAGTAGGCTTGACTTTGAAGTGAAAAA
>NW_023460281.1:28080-28404 GCF_013731165.1 Rhagoletis pomonella | reverse complement strand
CCATACTACGTGGTAAGCGTCAGAGTTGAGTCCGTAAGCCGTGTTCCTTACACCATTTAAATGTTAAAAACATAAGAAAATACGAAACCTTGGGAATCCCCTAATTGTTGACTCCACATAATCCATACAATCCTCCTTAGCTGTTGTTTAGTACGGCATTGTTATAATAAATCAAAATGTGAAGCTTCCTTGGCCTTTATTTATGTAAATTAACACTTTCGTTCTTTCAGTGCATTTGCGCCATTAAATTTCCCACTTTTTAAATCACCAAGGACCACCTCTACTTGCTCTTTTAAAGACTCTTTCTTAAAAAATTTCGCTCTT
>NW_023460281.1:10545-28070 GCF_013731165.1 Rhagoletis pomonella | reverse complement strand
ATTGAAAACATACATACATACATATAGTAGCAACTACAAATGAGTGTGCTCTGAGCTCGTGTAAATGGCAAACTGTCAACGGCACGGTTAACCAGCACCGCAGACATTTACAAATGCAAATAAAATGGAATTTTTTATTTTTAACTTGCGCGCATGGCAAACGTCTGTGGTCAGTTGCTATCTGTGTATGGAGCATGAAAAAAAAAACAAAAATTTTTAAAATTTTAACTCAAGGAGAGCATATGAAGCGCAGGCAAAAATATACATAGCTGAAGTGCATAAAAATACGGGGTCGAACAAGAAGGAAAAAAATGAAAGCCACCGAAAAAGGACAATCAACTCGGTCATACACAAGATGTGTGGAATAAATTGAATTTTCCACTGGATTATGCGCCAATGAAGCGGCTGACACTGGGATAAGAAAAACACTGAGCCAGCGGGCCAATAAGCGCGATCGGTACGCTTGCGGCAATTGAATGAGAATGGCGAAAATTAAAAGCAGAAGGCCGAACGACAATGTGCTGTACTGAAAAAATGCAAGTCCATTTAAAGTTGGTGATATCTTCTGCAAGGTATTTTTCAATCTCCTTATTTTTTGTTTTTAGTTTTGTTATTTTTTGCTTGCTCTACATGAATGCTATTCCAGCATGCTTTTTTTAAGGAATTTCGTTCGTTTGAAATTCCCGCAACCAAATGAATCGCTGTGAATGGCTTTCACATAGCAGCATTGCTTGCAACAAATGTAGGAGCAGAGTCACAATGTCCTGCAAACGACATAGCTTTTAAGCGGAATATGACCGCAGATTGGCATTTTGTTTTGCTTGAGGGTCAATGGCGGATGTGGTCAGCTATATACATTTTTAGCTGATTTTGACTTAACGTTTTAACGTTATTCTAAAACTGTACTTAACTAATTAGAAAATGCGGTTATTGGAAAAATTAATAAAATATGAAATACAATTTTTTATTTTGACTATGGAAACTTTTGCGTAGACATTTTAATTAATTAAAAACTCAAATTGATTTAGATTAGGCTAACTAATCGGCTAACTCTCATTCCAGCACATTTGATATATCTGATTCACTTTTGAGCATTAAGAAAGCGATACTATCCTCTCTCAATAAATTATTGCCTTAAATAAATAACATAAATGCATAATAATCAGCTGATGAATTTGTCAATTCTGTCAACTATCCTGGAAACATTTTCTGTTTATCGAAAGACTAACTGAAAGATCTGCTGGTGATCTGTTTCTAACTGGAAAAACACTATTGAGACTGTTTTTATACCCGAGCGCACTTGCGCACAAGGGTATTATAACTTTGTTCACATAACGGTTGTTTGTAACAGGCAATACGAATCGAGATAGATATAGACAAATGTATACATAAATGATCAGTATGAAAAGAGAAATCGATTAAGCGGTGACTGTCTGTCCGTCCGTCCGTCTGTGCACACGATAACTCGAGTAAAAATTGAAATATCTTAACGAAACTTGGGACGTGCAATTTTTTTTGGGCATAGGACGGATGGTATTGAAAATGGGCAAAATACGACAAAAACCACGCCTACCTCCCATATAACGGTAATTTTCAGAAATACGAAAACTGAGATATTTCAGTAACTACTGAAGGTAATTCACTCAAAATTGACATTTACAATGATTTTTAGACGAAAAATAAGAATATTAAAAATTTTTGGAAAATGGGCGTAGCCACGCCCACTTATGGTTACATGTGTATATCTTGGTAACCGCTACACCAATTTCTTCCAAACTTGGCACAGTTGTTGGCCCTGGCACAGCATCCCAATGGCCGAAAATTTTTAAAATCGGACAATAACCACGCCCACATCCCATATAACGGTAATTTAGAGAAATACGAAATCCTCGATAAATCAGTAAATATTAAAGATAATTTATACGAAATTGATGGTTGCCAAGAAATACGTTTATAATAAAATTTTGGAAAATGGGCGTGACACCGCCCACCTACGACCACATATATGTATCTCGCTAACTGTTCTAGCAATTTGTACCAAACTCGGTATGCTTATTGTGCTTGCCACATAAAAGCAAAACGTTGAAAATTGTTGAAATCGGACTAAAATTACGGCCGCTTTTCATATAACGGAAAATTTCAGAAATGCTTGAAATTTCAATATTTCGAAATTTAAGGACGCTAATTTACTCAAAATTAGTAGCGGTAGCTTTCGGAAAGGTGGAAAATATATATTTAATACTTGCGCCGGGTATTTAATGTTCGGCTCCGCCCGAACTCAGACTTTCTTACTTGTTGTTTTTTGATTTGCTTGAGGAGCACCGACAGTTTTTTGCTTCTCATTAGGATTTTTTTTACTTGTGACGGTTTTTGATTTAGGCATATATGTAATATTGGCAGTAAGCTAACTTCTCAATGTGTAAGCATTCCGAAATCAAAGCGAGACAGTCTAGTACCGTTTTTGTCAATGTATTGTGTACTTGAGTGCCGTTTTTGTATATGTGTTGTGTACATGTTTATTTATAAACGTATGTGTTCCTTTTCTTTCGTACGTGTTTATTGATATATCTGTACTGTAGTGTTTTCGGCCGGTACTAGCTCTTACTGCCAATATAGGAGTATTACATATATGGATTTTGGGTACAATATTTGTTTTTCTTTTTTAAATCAATAAAAACTAAGAGATAAATAAAATAAAGAAAAAATAAATAGTGAATAACAACAAGTAATTTTTAAGCAAAAAACAAAACTGACTTCAATTCTCATAAAAAACTTAACATGATCCAATGATCGGATTTAAACCAAAGTAGCGTTGGACCACCTGCGTAGTAATATCTTTTCTGAAATCGGTTGACGCGGTCCAAAGTTATGCGGTAACATACATAAAAAAAATCCGACGGATTGATAATCTTCTCCTGTTTTTGAAGTCGGTTAAAAAAACAAAAGCTAAAAAAAGAAGAAAAATAAAAATAAGTTAATAAAAATTTAATTAAATTAAAAAATAAATATTTTTTTTAAATAATAAAATCCAAATTAAAGAAAAATAAATTAATAAACAATAAATAAAAAAAATCCGAAAGTTAAATGAAACAAAGAAATATTTTTTTAAACAAGAATGAAAAAAAATTAAAAGAAAATTAATTTAAAAAGAGAAAAACACTAAACAAAAGAGGGGGGAAAAATACATAAAATAAGTTTCAAAAATTAAATTAAAGTACTATTTTTCTTTGTAATGCAATTAAATTTAAAAATCAAAAGAAAATTAAATTAGAAAAAAAATATCCATTTATAAATACGCCACAAGAAAATTTTGCAATCCCTTTTTTAAAGGCACCGTTCGCTCGATTTCAAGGAAAAATACACTGATTTAAAAGATGTAACTTCCTCTAATTCAGAAATGTTAATCCCGATACACAGGGGGCGTGGCATCTGACATATATTTAGACTAAAATGCGAAAACCACTATATCTCTAAAACCAGTTATGCTGGGGAACTGAAACTTAGCACAGATGCAGATGAAAATAGTATGTAATGGGAAAGTGGGCGTGGCACTTCCCATACAAACTGAAATTCTCATATCGCTTACCTCTGGAACCACTTATTATAAGGTAATGGAATTTGATACACCTACATTTATACACATGAATGATTGTTGTTTTTGTGCTAAAGGTTTTAAAAGGATCAGTGTGTTTATCTTCCGATAGGTGACGTTGGGATTGAGAGCTATCCTAAAAAACCATATTTATGATCAGACTAGTTTCACTTTCAGAACATATATTAGTAACATACGTGTAAGCGCCAACCTATTATTATTATTAGTAGCATAAAATTTGGTATAACTTGGTAACCCAATCGTGTGGTGAAAAAATATTGGGCTCTGGCCCAGTCTTGATAAAAACACGTGCGAAACTGCCGTTGGAGAAGGAATTATTATCTTTTGAACAACATTGTTAACCTTCAAGGTACTTTCTCAACCGTTAACGATTCTGATGAAAAAAAGAAAGAGTTTATGTAGATGTGGGCAATATAATTTTTAACCTCCAAGAGGAACCCAGACGAATATAATGGAAAAACTTATTTACAGTCTGAATTTGTCAGTGATGAACATCTCATCTATACATACAAATACATATGCATATTTTTTATAAATGAAAATCGCGGTTCCTTTTTCAGTCTATTTTCAAAAGCTACTGGCAAGGCATATTTTTGTCAGAACACATCATATGGATCATTCTCGTTGTAGTTCAAAGCTTTTTGTAAGTGGGACATTTCGTATCTAATTTTAAATCCACCCCCATCCCGCTTTCCTTAGTGATTAAACTGTGTTAAATGTTCACAAAACATTCATGATTCGTTTGGTAAGGAATTCTTTAAAAAAAGGGTGGTATGCCAACAGAAGAGTTCTAATTTTATTTCAAGATCTCTAAATGAGGTGGCAATGATTTTTTTCTTTTATAATTTCACGCTTAATAAGTATTTAAATAATTTACAACTAAACCAAATTTCTGCGATATTCTACTCAAAGTTACTCCCTGAACGACCGTTGCAGGTTTGGTGGATGCATTGGCTCAGGGCTAATATACATATGTATATTTAATCATTATCACAAAAATACTTCAATACAGTCAACCACAAATGAATAGACATTAGATAGCGAAATTTCTCAAATGCATATTTTCAGAAAAATGTGAAACTAAATGTCTATTCTTTTATTGCGCAAAATCGAATGTAAATGACAAATACCATAAATTTACAGTTAACTAAGCACTGCGGTTTATCGTTATTCATATCTGTAAACAAATTGGCAATTTATGCGCATAAATAAATAGAAAAATCATTGCCAACATCACCAACACCAATGTGTGAACGCATCAGCGAGTGTGCAAACATTAATACAGGCGCCTCAGCAGCCAAGCTAGGTAGATAGGTTTGCGCGTATTTGTTGTGCGGCAACCACCGCTTTACGAAAATTTACAATGACAGTTCAAAACTAACCAACCGAGCGAGGCTAACCAGTCAACAGACTAGGCGGCAGCTAATGCGCACAACAGCAATAACAGCAACAAAGGAAAAGCCGACCAAAATTTGAATTTGAAATACAAAAAGAAAAATCACATTTATTTATTTTTAGCCCATGTGTGTAACCAACCGCCGAACCAAGAAATACCAAAAATTTACTAAATATTCACTTATAGCCGGAAAAGCATGAAATATCCAAAAACAAAATAAAACTAAATGAAAAATGTGAAATGCGAATTTCTGCTTTGCCATGTAGTATATAAATTTTGCAAGTCAGAAATTTTGCGCGCTATGTCACTGCGTTAAGTTGTTTGATTAACGACAGTGCAACAACAACAAAAATTACAATAGCAAAAACGAATGTGGCATCAGTATGGGTTGAAAGGGCGAAAGAAAGGATGAATGAGTTAGTGAATGAATGAGCGTGTGATGAGTTGATGTGCATAAAACAGTGAAATGATGTGTGTGTTGTGTAGTGCAGTGTCGTGAGAGGGGTGTAAAGTGAAAGGCAGAATTGTGAAAGGGTGAGGGGAAACAGGTGGCACTGAAAATGGCCACATTGCATGGTCGTGTCGAGCTGCATTGTGGCACATGGCCTTCTTTATCTCATACAACTACTATGTAAAATTATAAATTTATGTATGCTAGTTTTTGCGAGTAAATATGTGTGTGCTGTAAAAGCTCAAACACGCCATTTGCAGATGAATTTAGTGGTGTGAACGCGACGTTGCACAAGCTAGTGAATGAGTGGTTGTTGAGGGATAGTGAATGTTGGTCGACAGCTAGCACAGTATTGGCAATAAGGCTGAAGCTGTATCGAATGCACATTAGGGTGGGCTAAGTTAAGACCAAAAAATTTGCTCTATCACTAACAATTGCTTCTGTTAAATTAACTTTTTATGCATTAGCACTACTTCAAGAATATAAAAAGCTATAAGAAATCGAAATGTGAAAATATCTATAACGATAACATACAAATTATTTATACGGACAATTTCAAATATAAAGATCGATTATTATAACAATAAATTCACAATTCAACTTTGGAAAAAATTATAAATTTCGATAAAGATTAAAAAATAAAGGTCGCCAAATTTATCGATAAAAAATGTGGCGATAAAATAATATCAATACTTTAAAAAAATCGATAACAGTAAGACACTGATAGCTATAAAAATATAGTACATATTTAAAAAAGAAAAATTGTTTAAATAGCTAATAAAAAATCGTAAATAACCCATATAGATATCGCAAAAAATATCGACAACTGTAAAATCAAAATTAGTTATGCAATCAATTAATCGAGGACCCTAGCTATTGCTAAGTTAGACTTGAGTTGATAATTGTATGAAACTTCCGATATCGATTTAAAAATGTACATACATATATCACGATAAATTTATTGGTAAAGAAGAATAAAAAATATCCATAAGCTTAAAAATACGATAAGTATACCACATTTATATCATTTTGATTAAACAACTTATCTGCAGCTGGCCCATGTTTTTATTAAAAAATATTTTATTGAGTTACCAAAAAATATTTTATTTATTAACTAGCCTTGGGTGTAGTTTAAGATTCCCTGTTAATAAAAGCTTACTAAAAATTAAAATTATTTGAATGTAAACTAATACTTTTTCACTTCAAAGTCAAGCATACTAAGGTATGTATCTATAAAAATATAGGTAACGACAACTACAAAACTAAAGGATTTAATAACAAAACTTTACTAAAAATCGATCCATTATCGTAATAAAATATCGATAATTGCGTTAGTGAAGCTATCGATAGCGATAATTATTTCATAGATGACTTTGTGTGGCACAAATAATAAAAATTTTTGAAGTTTTAAATACGAATTAATAAGTTATCGATACAAATATTGAAAACCACTAAAATAATAGTAACTTAAAGACGTCGATTAAATTTCAATTTCTGTTATAATATTGGCTAAGCTGTATTGGAAACACGATAAAATATGTAGATAAAATAAAAACGATAAAAAATAAGAGTTTTGAAAATATCATACACTGATCAGGCTACCGATAAATATTTTGAAGACGTTGAAGTACCGATATTGAAACCGATAAAAATATCGATAAATCCATTTAATACTCTTTTCGGTGGAAACATTATATGACGACAGAAATTTGTTGAGCTTAAAATAGATAGTTATCGATAAATTTCTATTTCTGTAAATATTTTTTATGATAACTTCCGTAAAACTATGTACGGATAAAGACTAAAGACATAAAAAATACCGAAAATGTATTGACTTTGAGGACTGTGCTGCAAATCTGCTAAAACCCCATCCTTATATACAAATGTACATGCCGACATAGAATGAAAATAACGCCATAGCTTGGTAACGCTGTAATTGTCGTCGTGTGACATAAATCAATTAGCACACTCTGTATGTGTTGGGGGTCCTTGCGTCGCCTGCTGCTGTGGCAATAAAAACAACAACATCTAACCAATCACCTAACCAAAGCAACCAGCCAGCCGGCTGGCCAGTAAGCCAGTTGCTGGGCCACAACAGAAAAACGACAAACCAACGACCAAAATGCACTTTGATTTATATTTTTGATTTCATGCACGCAGACGAACTTTCACACACAAACACACACACACACGCGCACACGCACACATGCAACCACGTGCGCTAATGTAAATAAATGGATTTTACAGCCATAGAAGATGCCAGTTGGTGAATTATTTTCACTATATTCAACAACTGTTGTCGTCGTTGTTGGTTTTTACTTAGCCGACGCTTCGAACACTGTTGAGCGTATATTTGGTTGTTGTTGATTTTGCGCATAGAATTTTATTTATACTCATTTTATAGTTTTTATAATCATTTTGTTGATTTTACAGTAAATGAGTGAGTTTGGTTTGCAGCGATAATTACAATTTTAGAAATCGTGCAGCTGATGAGGAGTGTAAGGAGGCGGTGGCGTATGAGTGACTTTTTTTAATGTTATCGCAGTGTTGGTTTATGCAAAGAACTAAATTTTTCCACTTTAATATTTACTGGTTTAAGTGTTTAAATGTAGTATAAAAATTATAGATTTTTGGACCATCTCGATCCAAATATGTACGAGTATATTTGTACAGGTCTATAGCTAACTAAAGTTTTTTTTTGCGTTTTATAATAAAATGGATAAACAGCCCGATCTCTGCGTTTTAGCATATTGTTAAAGCCCAAAAATGTGTAATTATCTCCACCTTAGCCTTAATTTACTGACATTAGGATCGTCAATGAACTTTGAAGGAAAATAATTCTCATCGAGACAAGAATATCGATATATCACACTTTAAGATGTGACTGTAAATGCCGAAGATATAATGAAAAATGTAAAAACGACCCCTACCTTGGGCCAAAAAAAAGAAAAATATTTTTTCGAAATGGCCATTAGCATTAACATATCGTCACCTGAAATACAAAGAGACGTAACAACATCATAAATGAAATGGAAAAATCGTGACAAATATTTTTTTCCAAAAAATAATGTGGGGAGTTGTAATTCGAAGAAATCCATCATATAAATCAAAAAGGGAATTTTGAATTTTTTATTAGTTACGACTTTTGGCATTTCAACGGTGATGTTTGTTTCGTCTTTTTGCATTTCAGGTGACGATATATAGAAATACTTATGTAGATTTATCTACTTGTGTTGGCATAACTACATAAAACCAGATTTAAACTATTTATTTATTAAATGCCAAAACAGAAAGAGCCCCGACTGAAATTGTTGAAAGGCCAAAAAAGAAATTAAGGGAGTTTCCTCACATACATGCCTAAGCAAATTACCTGATCAAATCGTGCCCTTAGAGCATAACATGTGCAACACATATTCATTTAGGGCAGACGCCATCGACCAGACAATCAACGTCAATGACAATGGAATCCAGCTGCAATAGCAATGCCGTGTCTACTGCCACGAAGCATGGCTGGGGGCTGCCAACGGACTAGGAGAGTGGCTGGCGTGCAGCTTGCTTTATTGCTCAAATGTAGTTTATGGAGGAGAGCAAAGATTATACTTTTCCCTACTACTAAAGCTGACTTGTGGTGGCGTTAAGTGTACGAGTGTACGCTGTAGTTAGACTCTAGCGGTGTGGACATGTATGATGACGATGAGGAAGAGAGGTGGTTTCCTCACTTTTGCATTTGCTCACCACCATTAACTTTTGTTTTTCAGTCGATACTTTGCTGCGTATCTTTACTATCAATCTTAATGCAACACTGACATGTCGAATAATGCGAAAACCTAGTGTAAGGTGTACGGAGAGACAGGAAAAAAAATACGCGAGTGACAACATTGGCAACATTTGTTAAAATGACAAAAAGAAAGCGCGTAGTGATAGTGAAAAGAGATTATAGAGGGCAAGTTATTCGTTCAAATCATATAGAAGGAAGTAGAGGCGAGCGATTTGTCACAGCTAACTTCCATTACGAGCAATTTGTAACAAAGTCATTGCTCAATACTTTACCTAACACTTTCTGGATGTACGAGTGGTTTTCTTTTCGTGTGTACGTTGTATTTAGTATTAAAAAAGTAGTTTGTCTGAACAAATGCAAAAACCGAAAACAGTTAGCGAATGAAAGAAGAAAGTTCGGTTGGTCTATAAATTAGGCACGTCTTTCGCTCGGCAAGCTTACTCTCTGAAAAGGTATCTTATCTTAATTATATTTTCAAATAATGGTTTTTTATTTGAAGCTTATCTAGATAGGTGTTATCTCCGAAAATATTCGTGTAAGGTTGCCATCTATTCGAAATTAGTTACAACCTAAAACAACATCATAATATGGGTATCAAGTGGAAAGTATTTCAAAAAGCCCCAATTCAGAAATATTTTTTAATAGGGTTGCCAACTAATTTCTAGTACATTTTTTTAATTTTTGTTTATAATATTATGACAATATTACTATTTATGGGTAATTTGCGTATAAAGTAACTGTTATTGCTTAGGATATTAATGAAATGTTGCCGCTTATTTTCGATTCTATACAAATTAACTTAAATATCATAAAATTGAAATATTTTCCTTGAGTGTTGCCACGTTTTTTTATTAATACCTATTTGTATCTTACTAATTTCAACGAGAATCGAGGAGACTTATGTACATATTGGCGATATTTTTGCTTATTAAAATTATTTTTTTAAGATTTAATTTTTTTTTTTAATTTTCTTGTGTTGATTATAAATTCTTAGATACAAAGTTCCCTACAGATCCAGATTTTGTGAAAAACGTTGTCAAAAAACCAAGTTTTTGGCACTGTTTGAGAAGCTCTTGGAAATAAAAAATAGAGCCTGTACTTTCGACTACCATCCTTGCACCCTTATATGAAGGTCACCTATAGTCAAACGAGATATTTAATTTGGATAATTTTGCCGAATTGAGCTCTTCCAGAGTAAATGATTGAAATTTAAGTTTTAATAAAATTCAAAGTAAGAATTCTATCACCTTTAATTTCATTTCGGTAGGTCATTTGCAGTGCTCAAACTTCGCCGATCTCATTTTTCGCTCTTCAATAAATTACTGTAAGTGACATTAAGGTGAAGTTGCAGCGATGGAATTTCAGGGATTATAGTGGAAAGTTCAAGTTTTAATTTAAACCTTAGTTAAAGAACTTATCACCTTTTTTCTATGCTAGAGCTTCTGAAAGATTGCCAAAAACGCGATTTTTTGACACATTGACCACTTTTGGTATTTGTCAAAATCTGGAGCTGATGGAACCCTTATACCAAGGGATTCGTATTCAGCACCGATAAGTCTTTAACATTTTCCGCAACAAAAATAATTATTGTTCTGTGTAGTATTTTTTTGTATCGATATAATTTTTATGGAAAGAGGTGTTGCATATTAAATTATATTAACAATTATACATACAAAAGATTATTAAATTAAAGCTTATTTGATACCCAAAGCTCAGCATGGTATTGTATATTGAGGCAACATTTTCATTGAGCTCAAGAATATGCCCATGTTATTTCAAGATGAGAATAAACACTAATTAATAATATGATCAACGGTTGTCTACTGGTGTCGATGGGCATTTCTGAGATAGCGAGAGAGCTATTGGCGTCTGGCGAATAGATTGGCAAAAGTAGATTGCGATCCCAGAAACGGTGGCAGTGTCGATGAATGCTTGTGGATCTCTCAATGGTTATAGGCGTTTGTGGGTGTATCAATGAGCGCCGGTAGACGTAATGGTTAATGTCATGATGAAAAGTGCTTGCTTGCGTTTAGTGCTCTGGTATCCAATTATGCGAAGTGGAAATAATTTAAGAATCTTAATTTAAGCCTCTGCCCCTACAGATTTCTACGAGAATGAGGTATCGCAAGTCAAAACCAAGCCAGTTTAAATCCGTGAGAGAGATGTGAGAGCATTTGCGGAGCTTCGGTATAAGCGGCCGTCTGGGCACTAAAAATGCAAACGAAACTTTGTCATATACATATGTATCTATGTAAATCAATATTGTAGGCCTGTTTCATTCCTTTAATTGGGTGAAATTAATTCTTCATCTCGTTTGAAAATGTGTTATTAAAAGCCTCTCATTCAATGGCACCCGCTCCTTGGTGTAAGTTATTTTGAATACCGTTTAAAAGCTTCTAACAGAATTCTTTACTATGCGTCCGCTCCGAATTTCTTCTTCACATTCATTTCCTCTTTCAGAAGTATTTTTAACAAATTCTTATGCGATTGCAGTTAACTGGAAATTTGTCTCACAGAACTGGTGCTGGGTACCAGGCCATCGCCAGGATCGCTAACTGCTTTTTCGGGACCTGAGCCATTCTGTGGTCCTATTTGGGAGCCATCATTACTGAGTGGTTACACTCTGTACGCATTAAGTACTGGGGCGCGGTGGTGGGTCATAGACGGGCCAGGCTCTTCGGATACCCGTTCAACAGAAAGGATATTATTTAAGAAAATAGGACTAAAAGCAGGCAACTTTCTGTGTACGTGACTGGTCACAACCGATTGCGATTCCACTTGCATCGAATAGGTGTGATCACAGAGTCGGAATGCTGGCTTTGCCTTGAAGTTGATGAAACTTCAGAGCATATTTCCTCTCACTGTCCGGCTTTGGCCAGGCAAAGAGCGAACCCTTTTATATTAAGAATTCGCCTACCAAGGCTCTTTTAGTATTGATTAGGGAAGCCGAAGGCACCTTGGCCACACTGGGTCAGGGACTATCCCTTTAAAGGCAGTGTCACACGATTGCGTATTAGGTCAAAATTTGGTGAAAATCGTATCCCAATCGTGTGAATGCACAAATATTTTTCTTTATCTCAATCACGACAAACAATTTGTACAAAATTCTCAATTGAAGTTCATTGTATTGTACCAATCGTGTGACTACAAAGAAAATTGTGGTCCCATTTTTTTATTTTTATTTTGTACCAATATAAAAAATGTTCAAATGTACTACTCGTGTGACACGGCCCTAACAGCCTGAAACTAACTGACTGGTATAGATCTATTGCCAGGATTTCCCGTTGCCTCTTCCGTTTACGTAAGACCATTGAACAATTAAATTCTGCAGCTAAAATTTAAATTTAAATTTTATTTCGTTGCTAGTTGGCTTTGACTACTCTTGGCAATTGAAACTTAACCTCTTATTCACCTTGCACACTGACGACTTCACATTGCAGCACTTCAAGCGAAATTTTAAACATTTCAATCGGTCGTAAATTAGAAGTTTTCTTTTTCGACCGTAAATACATGAAAACTTTTGGTAATGCGAAAGTATAACCTAAAACAAGAAACTTCGTAAGACTAAAAACTAAAAAAAAAATGATTTTACTTAGCTATATGTATAAAATAGAATAAATAGGAAGAAAAAATACGACTAAATTCACTTGAAAGTAATAAATTTTAAAAGTAACTTTCAGTGCACATTACGCCTGTCTGCCGAAACTATCCAAACGAATAAGTGTGTTGGCGCTTAGAGCAGTAGCACCAGCATCAGCAACAACATCAGTCAGAGCCCCAGCAGCCGCACACACACACACACACACACAAGCGCGCAGCCTTCAAAACTATTTCAGAAAGTTAGGTGGGTGTGACATGCTGCTGCTGCACTGCTGCCTAACACGCTGCACACAATATATGTAGGTACGTATATATGTATGCACTAGTTTTATCCACAAATAAAATCGAAAAGTGCTACGCTGATATATTTATTGGCCGGTAGTTGCAACTGCGCCGCCTGAGGCATGAAGTAGCGCAATGCAGAGTAGGCGTTGAATTTGTAGTGTTTTGGGGAAGCTTTTGGCGTAAAATTGATTTATGAAAATTCCAAATGGCCGAACACCTGCAGTGATCGCACTTTGGGAGTAGTGGCGCGCAGAGTGTTAAATATGCCGCCAACGACGACCGCGACAACGACAACGACGACAATGGAGCTTTTTTGAGTGGATTTTTGCAGCAGCCAGGAAAATTTGTGTTTTTGTAAAATAGTTAAAGTGTGTGTTTCAAGGCGCCAGCAAATAGGCGTAAAATTACAAATGAGAAATTTGTTGGAGCTTAATGTTTAATACATAAATTAGAAATTTAATGCAACTGAACTTAGAATATATAGCGAATAGTTGGGGTCAGCATAAGAAAGAGAGTTCAGTAAACACACGCCACATTGGAGTAGCAAACATTTACAAAGTAAATTACGAAATTTAGTAAAAACTATGTTTTTTTTCGATTCGAAATCCGTCAGATGGAGGCACGGATATACTCCACTGGGAGTTCTTTTCAACATCGCAGCAGCTTTTAAACATGCCCAACGATAAACAGTTGCTAAGCCCCTCCTCCAAATGGGCGTGAAACTGGAACTGATGAAATTTATTAAGCCCCTTTTCTAAAAAGTAGGTAATGTTTTTTTTGGAACTTGGGGACACGACTATACACGCTATGGAATCTAACCGTCAACACCCATACTCCTGATCCTGATAACATAGATATGTTAGCAATAGTTTAACATCCGCAAGTTCTGAGCGAGTTACTACAAAATGCTACCAGCCTTATACTTAAATATTTGGTTTATGGAATGTGAACTCAGCGGCAAGGGAATATGTATGTATAAGATTCGTCACTTTAAACAACCTTCTATGAACGTCAAGCACACCGTGGTCTTTTTCCAGTCATGAAACTCGACTGAAGATTTAGGAAGAGCATTACCGCCCTGTATGCCTGCTGTGGTACTACCCATATTCTTGAACATGGTCACCGTTTTGTGGCTGGCACATGCTGACCAATACTCGATCCAGAGCCGAGATGGAATGGGTGCAGCGCAAGGCTTTTCGTTGTGGCTCTTACGTATAGACAGCAAATTCTCCATAAGAATCCTAGATAGGAACGTATTGTAAAGTGCCAGAGACTTTGACTGAGGATCGGCGGCTATCTCTACATACATGGTTCTAAGCTAAGCAACATTGTAGATTGCGCGAGTAACCATAGTAAACCCTCACTAAATCTAAGTTTCCGTTGCGCGTTTTTCAGGCTAAACTCTACTTAACAGCAATAAAAGAGACAACCCTGAGCTTTATATGTAGTCTCTGCTAATTTAGAGCGGGCTATCACGATCTATTCTGATAGCCAAGTTGCTATCAAGACTTTAAAATTAAACAAATCAACAGCCAAGGTAGCCAGTTAAGGTCCATATATGTATGTATATTAGACTGTCCCAAAAATCCAAAGTTATTTTTTTTACGCATATCCCAACATTTTATTGGTTTTGTCTTAAAAACTAACAAAATAAAATTTTATGCCATTCAAACCACGGCAACCGGTGCCGACTTGCAGTCAAAGTTATGAGAATAATGTTTGTGCAGTTCGCGTGTTTTGTTAACTTACTTATTTCACTTATATATAAGGCGGTATTACTATACTCCATACAGTACTAGGGCATAATATTTAGTAAATCTGCGTTTCTAGCTTTTTAACAGGTAGTCAGGATTTTTTCCAAATTATAATATACTAGCGTTACCCCGGTGTGCTTCTCTACACCAAATATTGAAAAACGTTGAAAAATGAGAGAAAAATCCTGGAATTTGTCTATATGAAAATTTATCATTTGTTTTATTTCAAAATTTTTGATTCTTTATTTTAAATCTTAATCCAACACATTTGGATACACAACATTTTTTGTTTTTCCATCTTGGGTATGAATAAATAAACAATTTGGAATGCCAACTCTTGAACAGGCCACGTATAGCTGCTTGTGCGAAATGCACGGCTCCTCCAAATTCAATCCGCATACTTGAAGAGTTTATCCTTGCGCCTTGTTGACGGACATGGCAAATGCTAGACGCACTGGGAATTGCCAATGCTTGAATTCAAACGACATGTCTGTTGTTATCAGTGGAATACGCGGTATGAGCACAATTTCACCTTTTGCCTTGCCAGTCAGTATTGTTGCTTCAACTAAATTCGCCATCAATTTTTTTACTGCCAGTCTTGTGCCATTACACAGTTTTGGAGCATTTAAATTCCGTAGTAAAATAATTGATGAGCCGACCTTTAAATTCAAAAAATGTGGTGGCATACCAGGCGGTTCCAATGAATTCAAAAATTCAACTGGATAATTCACTGCGTCATCTGGATTCATTGCACTATCAACAGATTTATATATTGTCACTTCACCTGGCAATTTTTCTAGAATTTGATAATTGATTGAATTGCGCGTTCTCTCAACCAATGTTCCTCCAGGTAATTTTGAGCAATATTTGGAAACACGCGTTCAATCAATTTTTGTTTTAATTAGAGAATTGTACAAAAATTCTTCGGCAATGTAATCAAGCCATTTGTATTATCGATTCGAACTTTGCCATTTCCGATCTCTAACAATTGCTTCGAGAACCGATCTTCAGATTGGTTATTGTGCAACTGAACAAGCATGTTTATGTGTAATGTCAATTTTTGCACATATCGCCACAGAGAAGAAGCATGCATTGATCTCATCTGCCGGTGTTGATCGTGGAATCACGGGCAATGTTTGTCGAAAGTCACCTGACAATAATACCAAAGCACCACCAAAAAGCTGTTGATTTCCACGTAAATCCTGCATTGTGTTGATTCTCCAAAGTCCAAAATAGAAAGACCGAATATCAATGTACACCACCTATTCGATAATACGATGAAATGACAGATATGTTGTGTTGTGGTGACTTTCATTCCATTGGCTCTACAAAATCCCTATTGAAAGACTTGCAGCCATGTTTATACTTGACTTAATTTATCCGAAGAAAAAATAAACACAGAACATTATAGCAACAATTTTCCACTACGTTTTCAAACTTTTCGTCCGAAATGATGCAACAAATTTGTGCAAAATTATTGAAATAAATTGAATTGATTATTATATTGATTGTTTTGAGCTCAAGGCCGGGTTGAAATAAAACAATCTGTTTTTGTTGTTTTTAAATCGTATATGTTTAAAAAAAAGTCAATTACTAATTGAGAACTATATTGCAGCCATGTTTATACTTGACTTAATTTATCCGCTGTTGTACCATATACGCGGTTCATGTTACAGACATAAACTGTCATATATCATGAACCGCTGGACCGACGTCGGGCACACTTCACATAACCCATCTGCATGATAGTCCGAATATACCGTTTAAATTTGGTAGAATTCGTGCACTTATTTTTTTTATTTAAGATGGGAGGTGCCACGCCCCCTTTTCCAATACCACACATTTTTCTCAGTGAGTATTTAATTATTTCATATGTCTCTAAACCAATTTCCAGTAATCTACCACAAATATTTCAAGAGACAGATGAAAATTTTTGTTAGTATGGGTGGTGCCACGCCCCCTTTTCCGAATTCGGGCAAACTTGGCACAAACCATCTGTATGATAGTTCGAATATTTGGTTGAATTCGGTGA
Organism: Rhagoletis pomonella; assembly: GCF_013731165.1. NCBI lineage: Eukaryota > Metazoa > Arthropoda > Insecta > Diptera > Tephritidae > Rhagoletis > Rhagoletis pomonella. The sequence continues at coordinate 11,161 of NW_023460281.1, read as the reverse complement.
AGCCGTTCTCAAGTTATGAGGTCACACCAAAAACGTGCACTTATTTTTATATATAAGATTTCCAAAAGTTTACACAAAATGTGGATATATGGCTGTCAATAAAAAGAAAAAGTCTAAACAAGATTAACAATAACTTTTGTTTTCAATTATCCTTCGGAACATGTAAAAAATGTCCTTTAAAAATATTATCCTTCAAGATTTTTACTTTTGAATGAATTTTTTTAAATTTTAATCCTATAAATATATATATATAAGGATATTGAAGGATACAAATTGTAAAGGATATTTGCCTGTAATTAATTTTTTCGATGACCTTGGGAGAAATCGTACCGTTTTATTAAAAATTTAAAGATGCAGATTTACTAGAAATGCGTTCAAGTATGGGAAATATATCGTTTTTTTCGCATCTCCAAAGTTCTATGCACGATTAATTCAAGTTACCAACTAAACCTTCAAGTAAAAGTCGCCACGGGTTGTCGTTATCCTACGGTCATAAAATTTAGGCTAAAAAGCATAAATATAGAGGAAACGATCTGGATCATTCTTATTGGGGTTGGCAGCACTAATTTCGGGTGATTTTTTTGAGGTTAGGATTTTCATGCATTAGTATTTGACA
>NW_023460281.1:6310-10445 GCF_013731165.1 Rhagoletis pomonella | reverse complement strand
AATGTTGTAACAGCATGCATAATTAACCGCTATTGTGTAGGTGTGTAGCTGCATTTAGTGACAATTAAGTTACAATACTGAGACATCACAGTTCTTTGTAGCATTGGAACATCAATTGCTGCCTGTGGCAGTCAATCTCAGAGTAAAAAGATTATTATTTTTTTCGTGTTTAATCTGTCGTTTTGCTATTTAAAAAGACGTCGTCTCACTTTGTATGTGTACGTATGTATAGGTAATGATGAATTTTACTAAATAAATTAGGCAGAAAAGATAGCTGTGATTTCTTAGGCAATGATCGGGATCCAGTTAAAAAAATTTGCACGCATATGCAACAAGAACGATATGATCCTGATAGAGATCTGATGCAATTTATGATCCGCTCTGTTTGTTTTGTTTCTTTTAACTTGTTTCAAATAAATTTCCTTTATTATAAATATTTGTTTAAGTGAATACTATTTCGGTTTAATGTACTTTTCCCCAGTTAGTGAGTTCTTTTTTATAATTTCATCTTCCTCTTGCTAGTAGTACGAAATTAGTGCTGCCAACCCCAATAAGAATGATCCAAATCGTTTCCTCTATATTTACGCTTTTTAGCCTAAATTTTATGACCGTAGGATAACGACAACCCGTGCCGACTTTTACTTGAAGGTTTAGTTGATAACTTGAATTAATCGTGCATAGAACTTTGGAGATGCGAAAAAAACGATATATATCCCATACGTGAACGCATTTCTAGTAAATCTCCATCTTTAAATTTTTAATAAAACGGCACGATTTCTCCCAAGGTCATCGAAAAAATTAATTACAGGTAAATATCCTTTGCAATTTGTATCCTTCAATATCCTTATATATATATTTTTAGGATTAAAATTTAGAAAAATTCATTCAAAAGTAAAAATCTTGAAGGATAATATTTTTAAAGGACATTTTTTACATGTTCCGAAGGATAAATGAAAACAAAAGTTATTGTTAATCTTGTTTAGACTTTTTCTTTTTATTGATAGCCATATATCCACATTTTGTGTAAACTTTTGGAAATCTTATATATAAAAATAAGTGCACGTTTTTGGTGTGACCTCATAACTTGAGAACGGCTTCACCGAATTTAACCAAATTTATGTGGCATATTCGATCTATCATGCAGATGGTTTGTGCCAAGTTTTCCCGAATTCGGAAAAGGGGGGTGGCCCCACCCATACTAACAAAAATTTTCATCTGGTATATCTCTTGAAATATTTGTGGTAGATTACTGGAAATTGGTATAGGGACATATGAAATAATTAAATACTCACTGAGAAAAATGTGCGGTATTGGAAAAGGGGGCGTGGCACCTCCCATCTTAAATAAAAAAAATAAGTGCACGAATTCTACCAAATTTAAACGGTATATTCGGACTATCATGCAGATGGGTTATGTGAAGTGTGTCCGAATTCGGTCCAGCGGTATGATATATGACAGTTTATGTCTGTAACATGAACCACGTATATGGTACAACAGCAGATACATGAATAATCGAAAACATAGTGAAAAATTGTTGCTATGTTGTGCTGTGTTTATTTTTTCTTCGGATAAATTAAGTCAAGTATAAATATGGCTGCAAGTTTTTCAATAGGGATTTTGTAGAGCCAATGGAATGAAAGTCACCACAACACAACATATCTGTCATTTCATCATATTATCGAATAGGTGGTGTACATTGATAATCGGTCTTTCTATTTTGGACTTTGGAGAATCAACACAATGCAGGATTTACGTGGAAATCAACAGCTTTTTGGTGGTGCTTTGGTATTATTGTCAGTCGACAAACATTGCCCGTGATTCCACGATCAACACCGGCAGGTGAGATCAATGCATGCTTGAAGTCTTCCCCTCTGTGGCGATATGTGCAAAAATTGACATTACACATAAACATGCGTGTTCAGTTGCACAATAACCAATCTGAAGATCGGTTCTCGAAGCAATTGTTAGAGATCGGAAATGGCAAAGTTCGAATCGATAATACAAATGGCTTGATTACATTGCCGAAGAATTTTTGTACAATTCTCTAATTAAAACAAAAATTTATTGAACGCGTGTTTCCAAATATTGCTCAAAATTACCTGGAGGAAGATTGGTTGAGAAAGCGCGCAATTCAATCAATTATCAAATTCTAGAAAAATTGCCAGGTGAAGTGACAATATATAAATCTGTTGATAGTGCAATGAATCAAGATGACGCAGTGAATTATCCAGTTGAATTTTTGAATTCATTGGAACCGCCTGGTATGCCACCACATTGTTTGAATTTAAAGGTCGGCTCATCAATTATTTTACTACGGAATTTAAATGCTCCAAAACTGTGTAATGGCACAAGACTGGCAGTAAAAAAATTGATGGCGAATTTAGTTGAAGCAACAATACTGACTGGCAAAGCAAAAGGTGAAATTGTGCTCATACCGCGTATTCCACTGATAACAACAGACATGTCGTTTGAATTCAAGCATTTGCAATTCCCCAATTTGCGTCTAGCATTTGCCATGTCCGTCAACAAGGCGCAAGGATAAACTTTTCAAGTATGCGGATTGAATTTGGAGAAGCCGTGCATTTCGCACAAGCAGCTATACGTGGCCTGTTCAAGAGTTGGCATTCCAAATTGTTTATTTATTCATACCCAAGATGGAAAAACAAAAAATGTTGTGTATCCAAATGTGTTGGATTAAGATTTAAAATAAAGAATCAAAAATTTTGAAATAAAACAAATGATAAATTTTCATATAGACAAATTCCTGGATTTTTCACTCATTTTTCAATATTTTTCAATATTTGGTGTAGAGAAGCACACCGGGGTAACGCTAGTATATTATAATTTGGAAAAAATCCTGACTACCTGGTAAAAAACTAGAAACGCAGATTTACTATATATTATGCCCTAGTACTGTATGGAGTATAGTAATACCGCCCTATATATAAGTGAAATAAGTAAGTTAACAAAACACGCGAACTGCACAAACATTATTCTCATAACTTTGACTGCAAGTCGGCACCGGTTGCCGTGGTCTAAATGGCATAAAATTTTATTTTAATAGTTTTAAAGACAAAACCAATAAAATGTTTGGATATGCGTAAAAAAAATAACTTTGGTTTTTTCGGACAGTCTAATATACATACATATATGGACCTTAACTGGCTACCTTGGCTGTTGATTTGTTTAATTTTAAAGTTTTGATAGCAACTTGGCTATCAGAATAGGTCGTGATAGCCCGCTCTAAATTAGCGGAGACTACATATAAAGCTCAGGGTTGTCTCTTTTATTGCTGTTAAGTAGAGTTTAGCCTGAAAAACGCGCAACGGAAACTTAGATTTAGTGAGGGTTTACTATGGTTACTCGCGCAACCTACAATGGTGCTTAGCTTAGACCCATGTATGTAGAGATAGCCGCCGATCCTCAGTCAAAGTCTCTGGCACTTTACAATACGTTCCTACCTAGGATTCTTATGGAGAATTTGCTGTCTAGACGTAAGAGCCACAACGAAAAGCCTTGCGCTGCACCCATTCCATCTCGGCTCTGGATAGAGTATTGGTCAGCATGTGCCAGCCACAAAACGGTGACCATGTTCAAGAAGATGGGTAGTACCACAACAGGCATACAGGGCGGTAATGCTCTTCCTAAATTTTCAGTGGAGTTTCATGACTGGAAAGACCACGGAGTGCTTGACGTTCATAGAAGGTTGTTTAAAGTGACGAATCTTATACATACATATTCCCTTGCCGCTGAGTTCACATTCCATAAACCAAATATTTAAGTATAAGGCTGGTAGCATTTTGTAGTAACTCGCTCAGAACTTGCGGATGTTAAACTATTGCTAACATAGCTATGTTATCAGGATCAGGAATATGGGCGTTGACGGTTAGATTCCATAGCATGTATAGTCATGGACCTGTCCCCAAGTTCCAAAAAAATATTACCTACTTTTTAGAAAAGGGGCTTAATAAATTTCATCAGTTCCAGTTTCACGCCCATTTGGAGGAGGGGCTTAGCAACTGTTTATCGTTGGGCATGTTTGAAAGCTGCTGCGATGTTGAAAAGAACTCCCAGTGGAGTATATCCGTGCCTCCATCTGACGGATTTCGAATCGAAAAAAACATAGTTTTTACTA
>NW_023460281.1:6212-6300 GCF_013731165.1 Rhagoletis pomonella | reverse complement strand
ACCAATGGTGCCGCGCCTCCATCTGACGGATTTCGAATCGAAAAAAAACATAGTTTTTACTAAATTTCGTAATTTACTTTGTAAATGT
>NW_023460281.1:0-6112 GCF_013731165.1 Rhagoletis pomonella | reverse complement strand
TGACATTATTGCTCTTTGATAATAACGTAAATTAAATTTATTTCGCATCACTATGGGAAATAGTGTCAATTGACATTATTTGCGTTGATCTTGTTGCCTTACACCTTTTTTACATTGTTTCAAGTATCAAAATATTTGCTCGTAAAATTTCCTAATGGGTCGATATTTACGTAAGCAGCAGCTAGCTTTCTACTCTCGCATGCAATGCAAAATGAAATTAAATAGTTTAGCGACCACTACTAATTCCACTTCCTTTGCATTTTAGTTGTTTTTATATCAGATGGAGGGGAAGCGCATAGTAAAAGCCATTTGGTTAGGTTTTTATTTCGACTTCGTTTCATCCAATTGTTTCTTTAATATCTCTCGAATTGGTTAAATGATAGTTTGCATTTATTTTTTTATGTGGGTTTTTGTGGTAACTGCCACTGACTGGTAATAATTGAAATTGCTGTAAAATGCATAGCTGATCTCAGCGAGAAAATAACTTCTGTTAAAAATGTCAAAATAAGAAGCAATCTAAAACGAGATTCCAGTTCAATTAGTCTCATCGTTTATGCTTACTTCTATAAGTCCATAGGACTAAAACCTTAAATAAGGTCAAGTAAGCAAGTAGAGCTTCGCAGATGTATGTAAAATTTACATTGAAACATTAGCGTCTTCACTTTGAAACTACCTTTCATGTACAGGTTACTGCAGAGTAGACCAACTGACATTTCAACAAAAAAATTGATGTGCAGCTTAGAATGCATTACTAGAATCGAAGCGGTAATAGCCCTTGCCACGCGTTTTTAGTTTTATTTTACGCAAAGTTCATTCACGCATTCACGCCAAGTTTTCAAGAAGGCCATAAAGAGGGTGAAACGGGTATCTTGGCAAAACTTCTGCGACAACATACAAGAGAACTCTGAAGCCAACAAACTGAGGAAAGTTCTGACAAAATCCCGGTTCCAGGACCCAGGTCATGTCAGACCTACAAATCTCCGGGACTTGACAGAATCTTTTCCGCTCAACTGCAGGAATCTAAGAACATACTATGCCCTCTGCTTTCTCAGATTTGTACAGCCTGCCTAACCCTAACTCACATACCATACGAGTGGAAAAAGGCGAAAGTTGTATTCTTACTAAAAAGAGGCAGGGCCCCTTAAGAAAAACCAAAGGATTTCAGGCCTATAAGCCTCACTTTTTTCTTTCTTAAAACTCTAGAGAAGCCAGGGGCGGATCCAGAAAATTATTTCGGGGGGGGTTTCCTAAATTTTTATGAACCTCATATCGATTTGTATTTTTATTAAATGAATTTTTCGCAACTATTAGTAGAATGATTTTTGTCACAATATTTAACTATGTTTTATTTTATAACATTATATCCAATCTTCTTGGTTTTTTTTGACATAATGTCGATAACATTTTCGTTCGTTGCTTCCACGTCTCGGTGCACGTTCAACAACGCTAGCCCGTTCAATCGATCTGCGCCTGTTTTACTTCGTAGATAAGTTTTCAATCTGCGCAGAGATGAAAACGAGCGTTCGCTTGAAGCCATTGACATGGGAAGAGTTGCGAAATTTGTAGCAACAGATGTATGGGTACAATTGTTTGTTGCAGTTATTGAGAGTAAATGATTTTGCTATTTTTTCCACCGCCTGCAAAACAGTGTTGCCACTTTACCACAATTGTGGTAGATCTACCACATTCTGGGCCATTTTACAATTCTACCACAACTACCACATATTTTAAAAAACTACCACAATTTTACTGAAATAAAATTATTAACCTAATTTGAAAAATGTTTTTTTTTCCATCATTTGTTTCTCCTCAATATGAATTTAAATGTCAAGAAAATTTATTGTGAATTTTGTGTTAGTCGAAGAGCTGAAGGTGCTGCCGTTTCAAACTTTCTATTGCGTGCGTGAAGTATAATCTGCACTTACATGAAGCGATTTTCTTAGAGATTCGACATCGCCTGAGAATACGCCTGTGAAGTTGCTTAAAAAACAGTATTTCTACAGACAACAACACCTAAGAACTTATTGCAAAAATTATAAATAAGATCTTTTTATGACAAAGATATACATATGTACCTTCTAAGGCAATAAAAATGAAAACCTTAGAGGGCAAATATCTCGAACAAATGGCGCGATAGAAGAAAACTAAGAAGTTTATCTACATTTGAATACTACTTCATGGTCTGATATATCCATTTTTGGCAAATTTTTACGTTACTAGAAATATTCTACCACACGTTTCTAGAGATCTACAACTGTTATTAAAATGTTATTAAAAATCTACCTCTAATTTGGTTTCTGAAGTGACAACACTGGTGGAAACATAAAAAGTGTATTAAGAGTGTGAATATTATGAGGGAGAGGGTAAATATCAAAAATATGTTGTTGTGTTCTAACCTTTTCCACATCGCGAAGTTGGCTGAGAATTCACCCACAATATCATTCGGCCATTTTTTTTTCAAAAGCTTACATCGTTTCAAGCATTTTTTCTGTATTGAGTTCAGTGCATTTTGTTGGCAAGATATTCTGAATTTTCGACAGAAACTCACGATGGTCCAGAAAACTAACGGGACTAAAATCGATCGACATTAATTCACTGCTACCTCGAGTTGGCATGCATTTGCTCAGCTGTATGCTTGTACCATTAATTTGTTAGTTTGGTGTTGAAATATTTTTTGCAATTCCCAGAACGATGTTGTTGTAATTGACATTGACGTTGTTGTCGTTTGGCTCAATAACTTTAATTTGTTGAGCACCCCTGCCTTGAATAATCGGCGGCTGAAGGGGCAAATGTACCCAGTAAACAGACAAATGCACAATTATTGCACAATCTTCGCGCGATTCCCTGAGCATTTTCGGAATTCTCGAATTAATGACTGTATCTGCATTCGCATGATTGTGAAACTTTCTGTGTCGCTTAGTTTTTTTCATTTTATTTTGTTGATTTTTGGTTGATTTTCGCTTTTAGTCATAAATTATTGTTATACTTATGTATCTATATGTATACATACATAAATGTGATAAGAACCTACAATTACATTCCATATACATATACTCGAATATGACGAAAATTTGCGAATATAAGCTGGTGTGGACAAGAAATTGGAGAAATAAAATAAAACAATTGAATTGCACAAAAATTGCGCTATTCCGTGGACGCAGATGCGGTCAATAATTGCGCAATTCCGTGAGTGGGTATTTAATTTATTATAGATCGGGGTAATGCACACGTTTTGAAAAGTACCAATGTTTAACAATTTATTGATATAATATAAAAAAGTATTTTCTTATATTATAAGGAAGTATTTCCTGAGATCTGAAGAATTGAATTTAGTGTAGTAAAAACACATAAAATATTTACTCTTTATATTTTCCAATCACTTTATATATAGGCGTTTCAAAACTCCGCCCCTGAGACAAGCTCATTGACGAAAATCTTCACCGGAATATAAAAAACCTCCCATCCTTTTCTACGGGGTCACCGTATGGTGGTCTGCGCCAAACAAGACCTTGTCCATAGCCAAGGTGAAACGAGTGCAGAGGGTGGCTGTCATGCTCGTCAAGGGAGCACTGCCCACTACATCTCTGGAAATAATTAAAATTTTCCACCTGTGGATCTCTACGGCAAATACGATCCAGCCGAGGAGAGCTCAGATTCGGGCACGCAAAGGTACTTGAAACTCTACCGAATAATCTACGATAGTTAAATAATACCACTCCTTTAATACGTTTAGACAACCAATCCTCCATAAGAATTCCGGAGACAAACGAATAGGAAGTGGCCACAGACTTAAACCTGTGGGCAAAAGCTATACATAGAGATGGTTCCAAGCTAAACGAAAAAGTGGGTAGCGCGATTTACTCCGGTGAACTCTCGTAAAACCTCACTCCCATTGTAGCGTTGATCAATCAGAGTTAAACGCCACAATGGAGGCCGCTTGAAGGCTCATAACCTTCGCCTTCTATGACGGCCTATCGCTATTTATTCTGACAGCCAGGCTGCTTTCAAATCTCTTACATCTATTGAAACTAAGTCCACAGTAGCCACAGAATGCAGGAAGACTCTCAATGACATTCCTGGCAACTACTTAGTCGACGAGCTGGCAAGGAGGGGGACGGACAAACCTCCTGCAAACACAGATAAAGGCCGAACTCGTCGAGGAAGTAAATACCAGGTGGGCTGTGGAAACCACCTGCGATACTATCAGGCAAATTTGGCCAAGGATTGATGTAAAGTGATCCATAGCTCTCGCTCGACTCGACCATTCTTCTCTCAGATTAGTTGTCGGGGTAATTGCCGGACACTGTCTGTTGCACACGAACGAGTTTTGTGGCAGTTACACCCTGGCCAACACGCGCAATTAAGCCAATTCAACCTAACCTAACTGCTTCGATAACATGGGCAGCTTAGTGGAAACTCCAATGCATAATTTGCTATGATTCGTGAGGACTTAAAACCATGGGACAGATTCTTGTTTTTTGTTGACTTTGGTTGCATATAAAATTTCAATCTATATAAGATATAATTGGCGGTTACAGCTCTTAAGTAAGTTAGTTTTTCTACTCATAGTTCTACATCTCTTCTTAGCTGCCTGAAATCTTGCAGCCAACCCAGCGACTGCAACTTTAAACATTTTTCAAATCTTCAATGAAACCATGAGTCTTTGGCAGCTACTTTTCTTCATGCTCGGTTTCAGCTGTCATCATTTTTCATTTATGTCTATATGTATGTATTTAAATATTTCAGTGGCGGATCCAGGAGGGGGAGGGGGGGCGGGAGCTGTATAACAAAAAAAGTAAAAATATAGGCGCATTCCGCCACAAATTTTAAAAAAATTGGTTCAAAATTTTTTTAAATATAAGGTTTTTAATTTTTCAAAGATCTGACCTCTGACCCCCTATAGCATCTGTAATATAAGTTTGCACAAAAAAAAAAAAGTTATATACCGTTTAAATAAAAGCAAAAGGTGGACCACGAATATGTTTTTACTTTTTTTTGGTTTGTTTACATACAGTAATTAAAAATAATTTTTTACCAAAGGACCTATTTCGAACTTCGAAGGCCCATAGCTTGATTTTGGGGGCTAACTTCGAAAAACGGAGAAATTACTTTTTTAATTATGACACAATCTATCAAAAAAAAAAAAAAGAATTGGTTTGGTCCAATCCTAGCCGAGCGCTGTACAGTGTAATTTTTAGGAAAACTTAAAGAAAATACTGATCGTTTTTTTTCTTGTTTCGTTCTATTTCATGACTTTTTGGTAATCATTGCTTGGTCCCTGATCCCTATATTAAAAATAAAGCAGTGCAATTAACTGGGTTGGGCGTGTGCTGAGAGAATTGAAAAATTATGTTTTTGTCATTAAGGTAAAAATACCCCTTTTGGAACGAGTACCAGTTCTAAAACGATAGTATACATTTTTGTAGAAATAAAGAATTAAGCCGCCCTGTGAACCCTGCAACATCGTGAGCACTTACAAAATTGTGCAATTATTGACCGTATCTGCGTCCGCATAACAAGAATACGCCCCGATATTTGTATCATATCATATTATAACACACTGCTTATCAGTTCTTCGAATTCATTGAATTTTAAAATTTTTAAATTACTCAATTTTCAAGTTTTACTTGTTTTTGTTGTATTTTCGAATTTGTACTATTTTACATAGTTGAAAGTCACAGCAAGTTTAAATATTCTCGCAGGTTTAGAAAATAACAAAAATTCCAAAATTTTGAATCTTGTAAAATTTTTAAATTTCTTGAGATTTCTTATTTTCAGGATAATTTCCAAAATTTCAAAAACTATCGAAATCAGGGAGATTCTAGAAATTTTGCTAAAATGAGAATATTTTGAAATGTATCTACAAAATTATTGAGATTATAGAAATGTTTATATTTTCCAAAATTTTGAGAATTTTATTTATTTTGAAATCCATCCTAAAATGTAAAGATGTGAAACATCACAAATTGACGAAAAAATTTTTGTGCATGGTACTTGCGTATAAAGCGTTGAAAATTCTTAGAATTCTAAAATAGAATGACATTTCTGAAAAGCTCGAAAAATTGTCCACTTTTTTCACTTCAGTACATACTATTTTAGTATGTTATTCACG
>NW_023460280.1:26795-39420 GCF_013731165.1 Rhagoletis pomonella | reverse complement strand
AGATATGCAGGATGAAATTCGGCTTGTATGGTAGGTGCCACGCCCCCCTTTTCTAATAGCTCTATATTTTCTCCATGACTATGCGATTAATTTCGTAAATCACCACACCAAGTTCCAATACTCTATCAAGAACAATTCTAGAGATATGCAATTAGAAAAATTCGACTTGTTTGTGAGGTGCCATGCCCGTATAAATTCCCAGTACTCTACCATGAACACTTCCAAAGATACTTATTATGAAAAATTCGGTTTGTATGGGAGGTGCGACGCCCCCCTTTTCAAATAGTCCGAATTTTTCTTCATGAGTATGCGATTGATTTCATATACCTCCATACCAAGTTAAAGTACTCTACCATGAACATTTCCAGAGATATACAGTACGACAATTTCGGTTTGTATAGGAGGTGCCACGCCCTTTTCCAATAACTTCAATTTTTCTCTATGAGTATGTGATTGATTTCATATATTTCCGTACCAAGTTCAAAAATTTTACCATGAACGCTTCCAGAAATATGCAGTATGAAATATTCGGGTTGTATGGGAGGTACCACGCCCTCTTTCCAATAGCTCCAATTTTTCTGCAAGAGTATGCGATTGATTTTATGTATCTCCGCCCCAAGTTTCAGTATTCTACCATGAACATTTACAGAGTTCTGCAGTATGAAAAATTCGGTTTGTATGGGAGGTGCCACGCGCCCTTTTCAAATACCTCCAACTTTTATCCAAGAGTATGGGATTGATTTCATATATCTCCATATCAAGTTGCAATACTCTACCATAGATACTTTCAGAGATATGCAGTATGAAAAATTCGGTTTGAAAGGGAGGTGCCACGCCCCCTTTTCCAATAGATCCAATTTTTCTCCAAGAGTATGCGATCGATTTCATTTGCGCCAATACCAAGTTCCATTACTCTGCCATGCACACTTCCAGAGATATACAGTATGAATATTCGGTTTGTATGGGAGGTGCCACGCCCCCTTTTCCGATAGCTCCACCTTTTCTCCAAGAGTTTGCGATGGATTTCATGTATCTCCATACCAAGTTCCAGAACTCTACACTGAACATTTCCAGAGATATGGAGTATGAAAAATTCGGTTCGTATGGGAGGTACCACGCACCTTTTATATATCCAGATTTTTGTTAGCCGATAACCGTCTTTTAAACGTCTGCAGCAGGTGTCCGAAATTTCAAAAAAATCGGTTCAGCCGTTCTCGAGCTTTGCGATATATGTACATAGATGGATAAAAGTTGCTGCTTTAAAAAAAAACATAGCAGCAGGGTTTTTATGCGTAATTATATACATACATATGTATGTACATAATAGGGATGTTGCGAATGTGGAATTTAAGACACCCGCGGATGCGAATGCGGATTTCAAATATTTTTAAGAAATAATTTTGGTTAGTACATTATGTGATTTAGATAAATAAAAAATGGAAAAGTTGCTTAATTCCTTTTTGACGATTGCATCGGGGATGTTGGATGTACTTCCTGACTTTCATCTCCACGATCTAGCATCATGGCAAGATCGTTGTTTAAACACCGTTGTGTTCCAATTTGAAGAACTAATTCTTTTGGTTGTTTCAGAATTTGGAGAACCTGTTACGTCATCAGCATTTTTCGATTTGATTTTTTGTAATTCATTTTTAATCCTGTCTTCTGTGACTGGTTTGAAAAATGTGCGCTTATAGCGAGGTTGTGAATAAGTGGATATGACAAATAAATTATTATTTTCTAGGAATGAAAATTTCGAAGAAAATTCTGTTTTGAAAGTCGTGGCTGCCAGAAGAATTAGTTTAAAATCTTGTTATTTTGTTAAAAAAGTACCCCGTCTTTTATATTAATTTGAATTATGGAATCACGGACGATAAAGGTCTCAGATTTGCTTAGTTCCCGGGTGACTTCTTGGAAAGGTTCGCCTGTAATGAATAGCTTGTAATTAGATTTTCCTAGTTGCATGCAGTCACAATTAATTACTCACCGCTGTCGGTACCATAAGCAATCAAATCCGTTTTGTTGTTCCATTCCATGCGCTCAATGTGTTTTGATATATTTTTTAAGGCGACATATCGAACATATCGTTAATACTATTTTAAAAGGGCGTATTTCACATTGTCGCTGAAATGCAAAAAACCACAACTAACAAATTTTTTTATTGGCTAAAACGATGTGGGGACTTTTGATTCTATGAAATGCATCATAATCAATCAAGACTTTAATTTAGGATTTTTAGTTAGTTACGGTTTTTTGTATTTCAGCGATGTTACTATACTATACTAACGATATATTACATGCCAAGTCCCACTCCTCAATATATAAAATTCACCTTGAATTAATTCTTATTTAATTTGTAAACTTGGCTGTCAACTTGTTTACTTATCATTTTATCTTTATTTCGATGCGTGCTAATTTTGACAATTTACACAAAATTAAAATAAATATTTTGGTTTTCGAACTGAAAGACTAATATAAGGAAACACGGAACTTATTTTATGAGAAAAAAATAACTATACTTTTCTAAGAAAAAGTAGAAAACAACTAGCGATGCATCCAGTTTTTTCAACAGACCTTTGGCAAATAATATTCGATAGTTACATAAATCTTACCTAATTAAACGCGAATTACGAAAGAAGTGCACGTAGGGGGGCAGTCTTAACGTAGCATCCCCACAGGCAAAGAATGTTGGTTAAAATTTATTGTCTGCCAGATATACGATTTATCAGTGCACTTGCACAATATTCGCATTCGCAAAAGCTCCGCATTGATTATTGCGAATGCGAAAGCGAATGCGAATGTTAAAATATATGTTATTTATGTTAGTTGCTCCTTGTGGCAACATAAACGACTCTGCATACATAATTGCCTATATTATTTCTCCATGAACTGTACATGCATATTTGTTTTGTTTTTTACATAAGAATCAACATTAACGTTAACATTAGCACGTATGTATATGTATATATATTCCTTGCTTTGCGCTGTATTCCGTACGAATTAACAGCAGAGGGCGCTCTCAGCGCTGAGCAGCGCTGTTATGTGGGCATGTATGTTAGATTCATTGGATTTTTAAAGTCCTGCAGTTCCATTTTTAGGGAAGTATTTAAACTTTTTTTTTCCTAAGACAATGAGAAGCCCATCCAGAACCTATAACCGAAATTTCAAAAAAATCGGTACTGCCGATCTTGAGCTTTGCGAACAGAAAAAAAACGGCTTTCAAATTATATATTAGTATAGATTTAACGCACCGAGATATTCACAAAAAAAACAATTTAAATTTCGCAGGCCTGTGTACTTTTTAAATCAGGGTTGTAAAGAAAAAGTCATATTTTTAATAAAGGATTATTTTATAACTTGGATTTCAGAGGATAAATTTTGTATTCTTAATTACGTATTGTAACAATATTGCGAAATTTATAAAGGCAGCTCGATCGGATATCCGAATCCGGCTCTTATTTTTTACATAGTATCCGGAAACCGGTTATCTGGAAAAATCTCTATCCGGCACATCCATAATTTTAAAGATTCTAGAAAGGTTGGAAACTGATGAAATGAGAGGGTTGTCCAATCTGCTCCTGCAAAAGCTTGTTCTATTGCGGCAATTACAAGTGTTCGCAAGAAAAGAAGAGCTCATGGAAGAATAGCTCAAGGTAGCAAAAGCTTCGAACACAGAAACACGCTAAGGGCCATTTTCTCATGAAACCTTTATCTTTAAAGCACACTTTATAAATAAAGATTGCATTAAATTTATAGTTGTGTTTAAAGTAAAGCATTTTTTGGTATCGGTAAAGCAAAATCAAAAAGTACAATAAGAACTTACAATGACAGCAAGAATTGCCACAAACGTACAACAAACACATAATTTTTACATTTATAACCACCGCGGCGAAAATCTCAGCTATAAACTAGCCTTTCTACTTCAAAATAAAAACACAGTGCTTCTAATAATACTACAACTGTATTGTTGCCAGCTTGAATTATATATAAAAACTTTTGAATTTTTCATAGAAAACGAATTCCCCGAATTTCCCCACAACATATCGTTCCCCAAACATTAACCACAAAAATTAAAATTTCTCCGAATTTGGGGAATTACCCACAAAAAAGGCAACGTTGCTTGTTATACTCCAATTGCGAAAAGCTCGTGGTATTACGATATCATCATCAGCCATGGAGCAATGGCATAGCCCTCATTGCCCAACAAAATCATCTAAAAGTTCACGACCTACAGAATTTTTCCAAACTCTCGAGTCGTGAACGGATCCTGCCCATCTGCAATAAAACCTTGATATCTTCTCATTAGCATTACATGTAGGGATGAATCGATACAAGTAAATCCAAGTACATACTCAATACTTTTCTCAATTTACCAAGAATTTTTGTACTTGATACTTTTTACTGCGATCCAAGTAGGTATCGAAAAAAAAGTACTTGTATCGGAAGGTGACAGGTAATAAGGTCAATTGACTTTATTTCCCACCCTGGTGCGAAATAAAGTCAATTGACATTATTACCTTTTCAAAAGCGAAATAAAGTCAACAAAAATTTGGAAATGAAGTCATTGACGCTATTTCCTCATTCAAATGGAAATAGCGTCAACAATGCTTAAAGTATATCGATTCATAGAAAAAAAAATGTTGTTCTTACAATAAACATTGCCCCGTAAGTGTTGTATTTTAATAGATGAAAAAGGTTATTGCCAAATCCTCAGTGTTGTGATATTAATCCACACACAGTCATGAACTACCACCATTTGATTTTATTAAAAAATTTAAATTACGAATATGTAAAAACACGATGTGAAAAACTAAACGCCTGCGCACAGCTGGAATACGAGAAATATTTGAAGAAAGAGTGTAGAAATGATCCATAACTTGCAAAACATGTTTCGTTTCCACAAAAATAAAGCGAACATTATTAAATTGAAGAAACAGTACATGTCCAAAAATCCCGGAGGAAAACTGAAAGAATTCTGTGTTTTAAATTAGCATATTTTGAACGAATTCGGAATGTCTAAGGTGGAAAATAAACCAACTTTTATATAAGGAAACAATTATAGAAAAAGAATTTTCTTACACTGTATTCATGTCTCCGCCACCAATTTGTGACGACATCATTTAAAAGCAGCTAAGGAGAATGACGACACTATTTATTAGATGGCACATTCAACGAGGCAATGTGCCAAAATGCGGGTATTAACAATTATTGATTTTTTAATATCGGAACCGAGATCATATAAGTTAATTGATTGGTTTTCACACACTTTTGAAACACAAATTAAATGCTTTTTTACTGCAGATAAGTTGTTGCCCCAAAACACAGCAGAAATCTTCCAATCAGGGCTGGCAACTATGCTTAGTTATGAGGTGCCATATTGAGGATAAAAAAGTGCTAAAGTGTGCCAAACAGAAAAATAAAAGTGCCAAAAAAGGTGTCATTCCTTTTAATCATTCACATTTAGCAATAAAACAAAGCTACATTTTCCAAACAAAAGTGCAATCATAAAATAAGATAAACTAGTTGAATAGCCTTTATAAATTAGAAAATTTTAGTTGAGAAAAAGAAGTGCACTCAAAGGATTTCACAAAAATGTATTGAAATGTTATTTTTTTACAAAAGTGCCATTTTGGCACTTTGTGCCAAATTGAAAAATTGAGTGTCATTTAAAGTAAAATAGGGACAAATGGCACGGTTTGAGCCAAGTTGGCATCCCTGCTTCCAATAACTTAGAAATATAAAAATGTGAAATTTTGTGGGCTTGAATTTATTAATACCCTCAATTTGCACAAAAACTAATTTGTGATTTTAGAAACCATCTGGGACTTATTACCTGTCGTTATATAAGGTAGCATTAATATCATTGATGAAAGTTAAAGCTTAGGTGGATTTTTATATCGGAATTTCATCTTTGTGAAAAGTGTGCAGATAGAGGGTATTTTATTGAATATAAGCCCTCGATGTTTAAAATATATAAAAATTTTATTTCAACGTATACAAAAAATAAATCTACCTGCATTACAGCACGGAGGGAGACGGGGAAGGGGGGCCGGGGGGCCGCGGCGTAGCGTGACGTGGTGTGCGCGCCGTTCGCGTGGGGTACGCGGGGGGCGAGCGCGGTGTGGCGCCCTGACGCGGGCCGCCGGGAAGCTAAGCAAATTTAATGTTTGAAAGCGAAATATTGTCAATGGATTTTATTTCGTTTTTAAACAGGTAATAATATCAATTGACTTTATTTCGCACCAGGGTGTTATTTTTCTTTTGTTTATTACATGTTTATTATTTTTTTTTTAAGTAAAGCTCTTTTTGTAACAAAAATCATTTAAATCCCAATTTTCGACTTTGTGCAAAAGCTATGAGAATTAATTCTGCAAAATTTCACCAAAATTTCAAACTTTTTAATCAGAACCTTTAGAAAAAAATTTGGGTGCAGTTCTGTAGCTAATTAAAATTGAATACATTAAAGTGCAAGTACAACGTGCTGCTCATTCGCTTCCCTATCAAAAAATTGTCGAACATACTAACTTTGTACGAAAAAAATGCGTAGCACCGTCGACAAAAAAAATTGCCACTTAAAACTTGCACTTTATTGTACTAAAATTGAACGAAACTTTTGTAAACAATTTTGTGGAGTAAAAATCTCCAGAAAGATATCCTACAAATTTGTGATGCTACTGTAAAGATGCTATTTCAGGGCTAATACATACATCTAAGATCGTGTAAAAAGGTGTTAAGATCTGTTAGCTTTTATGGAAAAAATTAGTAAAATAATTTTTTGTCCGTATTCGGTTCGCATAAATATGGTCACCGTAACTATACATAATTGTTGTTGGGACATCTGTCCCTTGCGAGAGGCTCTTCTCAAAAACAGGTACAACTATATCAAAATCTGGAAACCGCCTTTCAGGAAAACACTTGGAAAAGTCGATGTTTTTGGGAAATATACATATATGTAATACTTCTATATTGGCAGTAAGCTAACTTCTCAATGTGTAAGAATTCCGAAATCAAAGCGAGACAGTCTAGTACTGTTTTTGTGAATGTATTGTGTACGTGAGTGCCGTTTTTGTGTATGTGTTGTGTACATTCCCTGCAGTGCTGATGAATCGGTAGCTACCTGATAAACTCCGTCAATTACCGACCGACTACTTGCAGTGTATTTTAGCGATTACTTTTACAAGGCAATGACCTAGGCGGTAGTCACCATCGGGTCTCTCTGCACTACTGGGAGTTACTGAAGTAGTTACTTGCGTGATTTATGGGCGCCCTCTGTCGTAGGTTTTCGCTATTCTGCTTTCGACTGGTTCGATTCTGCACTACCATGTGCACTACCACGGGTTAATAGAGTACCTACTTACCTAGGAGTCGGTGCGGTAGCGGTTCAAAAGTATCAATTGACTCCAGCAGTACTGGGGGTTGTTATTTATAAACGTATGTGTTCCTTTTCTTTCGTACGTGTATATTGATATATCTGCACTGTCATGTTTTCGGACGATACTAGCTCTTACTGCCAATATAGGAGTATTACATATATGGAAATATAACAAAAAAGGAGTTATTTTCTTAAATTCATTTTATATGAAAAAACTTTATCTATGTATTAATCTTGTAAAAATGTCTTCTGTTGTGTTTGAAAGCAAATACTATACAAAAATAATTCTTGTCTTAAATTTTTGTATGAAAAAATACTAAAAAACAAAAAATAACTTTGAAAAATATGCAAAATCGTAGTTCTAAGTACAAGTACTCGATACCTTTCTGATACTGAGTAGGTATCGATACCTTGTTTGATACAAGTACAAGTACTGATTTGAGTAATACCTTGATGGTATCGATTTATCCCTAATTACATGTGACCTGAACATTAAACGATGCTTATCTGTTAATGAATTCGTTCCCATTGATGATTGGCTTTAATATTAGTACATGAGTGCAATCCAATGCTTCGATTGCATTTGGAAACTTGAATTTTCTTTGCCATTCTGTTTTCGCCAAGTTCATTTTCCGTTCGGTTTGAGGAAACTTTATCCAATCGGATGACTTTTTTACTATTGAACGAGATACTTCGCAAACGGTCCTCGAAACCGTCGTTTGGTGGATTCCAACATCTCCACAACACCTACCTTCCAGAAAGCAGATATATATATATAAATTTGGGTTTAATATGCAAATTCAGCTAATCCATTATTAAAGTCACTATTTACTTGGAGCCCGGATCACCAATGCACCGAAAGAAAGTCGGCATTTTAAGCTCATTTGATAGGGCACCACCTGTGGTCTCATGATTTTCTGGCAAGAAATTAGGTTAAAGCCAATTTACATTCTCCCGCGGAAACCGATAAAGCGCCCGATGTTTTAAATATTCCCCAGTTCGTCTCTTTTTGAAAGTTTTCTTTCTATTTTCTAGATGCGAAACATCGCCATGATATGGAATAAAAACGCAGTCTACCTTCTGGCGCACTTAAAAAACAAATAGCAAACACTTATTTTTTTATGCTACTCACCACATCTACAGAAACATAACAGTAGAGAATGGCGCCAATTTGACGTCCTATTGTCTACCAGCAGATAAATAATCGGTAGAAAAGATTTACAGAAATGAGCTACAGGTTCGCCAAAATAGTAAGTTAAGTTAAGTAAATTAAGTCTAGGCTAAAGCTTTGGTTTTCTTGAAAAGCGGTGCTGTAATATTACGACCGAACCATACTGAACGATTTTCTCAACGCTAATAGCAGTACCGCTTTTGTGTAAATCTATAAAGTTTATTAGGACTTCATTTTCTTCGGTCGTGCATGCACTTTCCATTTTTTGATTAAAAATTTATAGAAATATATATATTTAATGCTTTTGTTTTGGTCAATAGAATTGTAAACAAATTTTCTAATACACCGCAACAAATATGACGTTGCCGTCAAATTACGTTACGGTGTATGTTGCCGTCATCTTAGTTTCCACCTGGTAATATTTACATGGCAACGTTAAGTTACGACAGCTATTTTACGTTACTGCTTTCGAGGAAACCGATGCTTTAACGATGCCATCCGCGGGTTTGTGAAATATTTCGGGATTGACAGCACTACTGTAATGATTACTTTTATTTAGTATGGATGTGTGTGCCAAACCATAAGAGTGAGTATGTATGTACATACATATACGTTAAGTATAAAAGTATCGCTACAATTTTAAAACTCAGTTTATTAAGTCGAAGACAGCCGCCTAGTGAATATCTTTTGAGCCAAACATGTCGTATATTGGGGCAAACACTTCGGACGCCGAGTGTGAAAGAGGGGAACAGCAAAAAACTCGTCATGCAGAATTCGTTTCAAAATTGGCTGCTAATAAGTTGTCCTTGGATTCCAAATGGTCAAGTAAAAAAGACGACGAGTCTGGGTCGGAATTGTCTTACTCAGAAAACTTCTTGACACGAGGTTAGTGATTTAATTAGTGTGAAAAAGCTTACTGTAAGTGGATAGCAAAGGTTTTCTGAAATCCCGAGAAGTAGCCATTTTCGTCGTTTAGTTGTCTAGTGCAATGAAACGTAATTTTTTAAGTGATTCACAAATTTTAATGTGATAAAAATAAAATTAACCGGAACGCAGTGAGGCAATGATTCAATTATAACGTTCGGTCGTTATTGTGATAAAAAAAAAGTTCATGGAATGTAAGTTCACAAGAAATAATCCAAAAATAACTAAAAAACGAATATTAACTGTTCGAACTACTCCCAATAGCTGCGTGACGGATGTATCAATCATAATAAAATAAAGGACCATAAAGAAAACTAAAATAAAATGTATCCATAAGATACACAGCGATAAGTTAAATACATTGGACTCAACATCTGCTTATTTTACGGCCGCTTAGTGGTAAAAGGTCCATCTTCTAGCTTTGCAGCGGACGCCCTCCTCAATGAATTAGGGATCAAACGATACCAACTAGTACAAGTAAATACTTGATACTTTTGTTGCGATACCAAGTATTTTTTTACTCGACGCTTTTCAATCCGATACCAAGTAAGTATCGATACTTTTCTTTCGATACATTGAGAACACTCTTGAAAAACGTTTTGTTTTTAAATGCAACATTGGTACAAGAGAATGCTAGCTTCAATTTACAACGGCAACTCTATTATTGGCATTTATGCACTATTCTTCGTCCAAATTCTTAATTACTTTAGGCAGAAAATATTTTGAAGTAATTTTATTATAAGAAAGGGCTAATACTAGTGAGCCTCATGAACTAACAATGTATTTGTCAGCACCTACATATATCATCTATAAAAAACATAACCCCTTAGACGAGTGTCAGACTATATTGTGAATAACCAAGCTCGGTTATTTTTAATAGTGGTTGCATCATCAGTTCCTTGTGAACAATTCGCACACCGTCTTCAAAACAGTCACAACTCAAAATTTGGCATTGAGCGCATTTGAGATTATGCGCTAAAAATGTACGCAGAGCTTTTATTTACCTTTCAGCAAAATCTGGAGCAAATTTTTGTTATAATTTGTTAAAAAAAAACCTAAGGTAAAGTCGTCCTTGCCCATATGATTATCATGTGCTATGAGAAATAGATTTTCGCATTTTCCGACAAGCGTATTATTTTGAGTTGTGACTCTTTTGAAGACGGTGGGGTTTAGGATTACGCAACATTGGAGACTTTTGTAGAGTATTAAATTCTGAAGAAAACCCATCATTGACAAGATTATACCGTAAAATGCCTCTGAGCTGTAGACTTTTTAAGAAGAAAACTCAAAGTTTACGTGTATTTTATATGGAAAATCTTTGCACGCCTTGGGCGAGTACTTAATGTTAATATTAAGGGTTCAAATTTTCAGGGATTTTTTTTAGGTGTTTTCCACAAAATTTCGAGGTAGGAGTGAAAAAAAAACAATAGTCGCAAAAAAAGCACCCTAATACATACATATATTTTTATTTAATTCTTAGTTAAGTTTTTTAAATAATTTAGAAATATTATCATTGAAGCTTCGTTTTATGAAAACTTTTATATACGAAATTTAACTTTTTTTTGTTATTTCTGGCCTTATAACAATTATATTCAACAGGGACCGAACATAACAGTTATTGATGAAAACTGTCATGGAAAAATTCGCTATGAAGGAAATGTTTTACAACTAAGTGAAACATACCAATCGATTTCGTTTTGCACCGAGACTCAAATTTGAAAATAAATTTTTATTTGCAATTTTTATGCAAAATATAAAAAAATAACAATTATATTTGATTTTTATATTAGAAATCCAAAATAACAATTATTTTTGATTTGTATATTATATGGCTTAGATAACAGTTATTGAAGAGTTTTATTTATAAAAGTCATCAATAAAAATCAGTCAGTGACTTTTACTTTTAAAAGTCATTAATATAAATCAGTGACCGACTTTTATTTTTTAAATCAATCGTATAAAAGTCATTAACATTTTTAGCAGTTAAGAAGGTGTTGGAAAACAAAAGTTTACTACGACTTATTCAAATGACTTTTATAAGTATGATTGAAAAAATAAAGATCAGTGACTGATTTTTATTTATGACTTTTATAAATAAAAGTCTTCGATAACTGTTATTTAAGACATATAATTTAAAAATCAAAAATAACTGTTATTTGCAGATTATTTAAATAAAAATCAAAATTAATTGTTATTTTCGATTTATAAAATAAAAGTCAGAAATAACGGTTATTTAAAGAGTAATTAAATAAAAATCAAAAAATAATTGTTAAAGAGTGATTTTTTTAATAAAAGTTGTAACTGTTACGGTCCCTGATATTCAACAATTTGATTGAGCTTGAAGCCGTTATTAAGAAACATTTTTGTGGAAAAACAACAGTACTCTACATTTTGATAGAAGTTATAGATGCTATTTTGGGCAGCTATTTTGCTGCTATTTGGACTTGACCATGTAGTTGATGTTGTTGATGGTGTTTTGTTAATAAATATTCTATTTTTAGAATGTTTAACTTTAGACACCTAAACTTTAGACCCGTCCTTAAGTTATTTTTTTGTTACTTATGGCCTAATTTTACATTGCTTTGCTTCTCTAAAGAGAAAATTTCCAAAAATACAGCCTTAAAATTGATGTCGTTTGTTTCAGAATGTTTATGTAATTTTACCTACCCTCTTTCCTAACATCAGGTTTGTTTTTACATTTTCGGGCTAGTTTTGGGCAAATGAGCGTAAGTGCGAAATTTATGGCCAAGAGAGGACCACATATCGATAGTCCTCTGCAAAAACGACACAACTCAAAATTTCATATATCTCAGTAGAGCCAATTAAAGAGTTTGTGTTTCATAATTTAGCAATAATATGTCTTGGAACGTAATTATTCCAGATTTTCATTTTGTAGAGAAAATTTGTAAGCTTAAAAATTATGACTTTTTTTAATAATCTAGTAAGTGTTGGACTGCAAAAATACGAAATAAGTAACAAGTAATTTTTAGCAAAAAAAAACCGACTTCAACTCCCATATAAAAAAAAAATATATATATATATATCTCATGATCCACTGATCGGATCTCAACCAGATTAGTATGGGACCACCTCTGAGACACTACCTTAGAATTATCGAAATCGGTTGACGTGGTCCAAAGTTATGCGGTAACATACATAAA
>NW_023460280.1:14684-26695 GCF_013731165.1 Rhagoletis pomonella | reverse complement strand
TGGAAGTCGGTTAACAACTCGTAAAAGTGTCGTTATTTCACATAAAAGCATGTATAAACTATCGAGAGTTTTTGACTTATGCCAATTTTCACGATAAATGTGAGATATGTGCCACTGTTCAGTAGTAAGAGTTGGCTACTTCGGTTTTGTCACAAATGGCAAAACTGCGCCTCTGTCGGAGTGGTAGCAACTAAGCCTATGACGGTTTGCCACAGACAAAAATGGTTATTTATAAACGAATCCGCTATATAACACAAAAACATGAAATTTTGAGTTGTGGCGTTATTGCACAGGACCATAGTTATGTATATTCTCTACCCCCGGGATCAATTCTCAAATTTCTATCTCAGTATATCCAGTAAGAAAAAACTGTGGTGAAGTCCTCTATGGGAATAAAGTTTCCAGAGGTGAAATTTTTGGTAGCCCAAAATTTCTTACACGCATGGTTGCTTTTCAATGCTAATGAAATAAAATTTAGAATTTATTAGAATAAAGTTTCGTTTAGTGCATCAATTTTACGAATAAACACAAATATACGGATTTACTTTAATAAATAAATATCAAAGATTTTTAAAGCCACCGTTTGATAATAAATTTGTTACAAAATAACATTGCTTATCGAAGACGCTCTAAGCGCTGCCACTGAAAAGTTTCTTTTCGTACAAAAACACCCCTGGCTCTTGTTGTTGCTGCATCGCATCGGGGTGAATTTACTTTTCCAAGCAATTTGCTTGTGTCAAAAGGTAAACAAAGAAAAAAAGTAATTTATTTCCCAGATTTTTAAATTTGTTTGATGTAAATATATTTATTTTAGGTACATAGCAAGTGAAAGTTTCGTGAAAATTTGAGCACTCGACATTAGTGCATTGATGGAATTCAAGAGCTTCATATTTGTACGGTGCCCTAGATTAGCATCTTACTTGCATTGCATTGTATATCATACCGAATAAGAGAAAAAGTATATTTAAATTATAAAATAATTCAATTCTATTGTAAAACTTATACAAATTCACGCTTTTGTTTTGGGTTTCTAGCTCAATGATAATGCTGTCAGCGATGTATTTTCTGTTTACGAAAATCTTGAATGATGTTCTCCAAAATTAGCTCCGAGGAACTTAAAGTATTTTAGCTGAAGTGAAATACCTTCTTACTGCTCTTGTTAAATTACAAAAAAAGGTCCAATTCCAGAATAATAAAATAGAATCATGTATGGAATGAAGAAAATAAACATTTATTGAATCCTATCACGAACTTCCTGTCGGAATCAAATGATGAGTACTCGAATGCCTACAATTTGTACTTTTAGCTAATTGCTTGGCCAATCTTCTCCAATTTGTAGGTCGTGTCTAGATTTTTTTATGTTTTTTATGAGAATATGAGTAATTAGTAGCTAATTTGGTTTGCATACTCGTCACACCCGTCACAGTGACTAAAATACATATAACACCTACCAGTCGAGGCGTAGTCATTCCTAGTTGAAAAAGTGAACTTATAGTGCATTTATAGTTAGTAGAGTTCCCTACAGGGAAATAACAATGTAAATACCAATACTTTTGAAAGTACTTAATGATTAAACAAAAATATACAAAACAATTTCTCTAAACATGTTTATTCTACTCTATAAAGAAAATGCGATGTTTTTTTTTAATTTTTTCGCAATGTACTCCAATTTTTGAGGGTGTACGAGTCAAACGGATCTCAGAATTGGATTCAGCTGGTCGAAATGCATGTGCCGGTGTGGTTATTATTGCACTTAAAATGTGTTTGTAAGAGCAGCAAAGCATTCAAAGCGGAGTCTTCTAATCTTGACCTGAAGTTGTTACATACAAAACCTACTGATGAAAAACATACATATTTCGGACTCGAAACTTTTAGGATGAACTGTCAAAAGGTAGTCATAAGCCATTTGAAGATAATGACCCCTATTTCGTCCATTACAAAATATTTGAACTTGTTTTACCAGCACGCCGGATAAATTATAACCAGGGCTGCCAAAAATATGCCAGAAAACCCTGAACACATGCGCTATAAAAAGCTTGATAAATCACCAAAATATGCTCTTAAATATGAGGGTTTATCTAATTTTTACAATATTTTTGTTCAATAATCACAGAATTACAGTATAAAATAACATGCTTTTTTAAATTATCAATCGAAAATGACGTTAAAATATTGAATGATTGTAGATGTAGTTGGACAAAATTTAAATAAACGTAGTTCTGCTGGGGAGTACTCACTCCTAGTTGCGGAGCCAGTAAATAATATATCTTCAATATTAGCAATTGTGATATAGCCAGGGATTGCGGCCAAAATTCTTTGAAAATTTTTTGAATATATATTTGTGTTAAATATCTGGCACTGTTCTGTCACAGTTGTCACAATTTCCAAACTGTTTTTTAATGTCAAACCTTTTGTTTGAAGCTTTGTTATATGTACTATCAAACTACCAAAACTTGATTTAATGAACGCCAAATATGTTCGAATTTCTTCAAGCACTGGCAGTATGTACATTAGGGTGGTCCAAAAATATATGCGAAAAAGTAAAGTCGGAATTTTTATGCTCTCACCCCCTAGGATTCTTCTATACCGAAAAAATATACCCTTATGTTTTTATTTGCTCAAAGCGCCCCAAGTTTTCCATGCATTTTATATGGGGAAAAACGACTTTTCGTAGAAATGGTATAGAATAATTAAAAATCAATATTTTTCTACCAGAAAACTCTGCTTATCTGCAGGAAATTCCCAATAATAACACCCAATTGTTTATTTAATCATTTCTTCATTCCAACTATAATTTATAGGTCCGACAAAAACCCACAAAAACCCCGAAAAATGCAAAAGGGCGACCAACAAAAAATCGATAGTATTAAAAAATGGTTAAACAAACAATTGGGTATTATTATTGAAAGTCTCCTTAAGAGAACCAGAGTTTTCCGATCGAAAAATATTGACTTTCAAAAATTCTACCCCATTAGAGCATTACAATTCCGACTTTACTGTTTTTGGGCCACCCTAATGTACATATGTATGTATTATTGCATTGTATCAAGGCGAATTCATACAAGGTGGTAACAGGATTATAAAAAACTAATGGGCGATTCCAACGTCACGGGTTGGACATTTGTATAGAAAAAATTTTCTTTCTTGTTTAAATTTAAGTATAAAGTATTCAACAATTCTACATTTTGATAAAGCTACACGTAATTGACTTTTATATGAGTTATCAAAAAATACGAAAAAAATTCCAGCCTACCTTTATATGGAAAAAATCTGATTTATTTCTTCTGTAACGGGTGGGACAAAAAAAAGAACCTGCTTTTTTGGAACTTAATGTCTTATAATAAAACAAAGAACCAGGAACACAAACAAAGCAAAAACTACAAAAAAATTAAGGCTTTATTATACAAAAAATCCGAAATTCCTCTGTCACGGGTGGGACAACGTTTGTCACGGGTAGGACACATACGAATTTTGAAATGAAAAGGACCTTTTAGTGTGGTCCATATATAAAGATTAGTTATTAAAAAATATAAGAAGCCAAGTAGGGGTTAAATTCACTCACGTTTTATCTTAGGATGGTGCCTTTTATATAGAAGAAAATGCTTAGCACCGTCAGCCAACTTAATCAGCTGACCACAAGGATATATAGATAATGGACGACTCCGCGCATCCCCCCTCCTCCCCTGCGTCCACCGCAACAAAAAAATAAAGCTTATCAGCCCTGTAAACCTACCTCTGACAACTGTCCCACACATATCTGTCACGATAATGAAGTTGTGGTAAATATTTTGCAATGAATTTCTAGCATTATGTAACAAACACGAAACACAACCTCAACTTCTGTAATAACAAAATAAAACAACTTTAAACTTTTTTTCTCACGGGTGGGACAAGACCAATACTGCTTAATAATAACTCATAATATAGATAAATCAGTCTCACAATTTAAAGTATTAGACAATTTTATTAAAAGCAGATGAGCTCTACTATATATTTTTCTTACCAAACACTTGAGTTATGACTCGCAAATTATTTTACAGTGCGTTCAACACAACCTACTTTAAACTCAATCAAAAAATTTACTTAGAACTTGATTTCAAAACGTAAAAAATGTAATAAAAATGCATTTAAAGCTTTAATTTGTTATTTTTTGGTTGATTCAAGATTTTTTACAAATGTCTTATCCACACGCTTGTTAGTTTTATAAAGAAAATAATTTTTGCACTGAGGTTCCCTTTCCCATGGAACCTCCCATATGTATGTATGAATGTGCCTTGTTACTCGAATCTATCGTCCCTTTTTCGCCGAAAATGTATGAAATGTTGCCAAATATTCATTAATATGCACGTAAGTCAAATATTTGAAAAAATCAACAAAATGGTGTTTGGATATTTTTGCCAGCCCTGATTATTACTTTTTCGATTTGAGTAGATTAATTAAAAAAAAATATGTAACTTTTTCTTAAAACTCTATGTTTCGTTTACATTAGCGCCGCTATGAGTATATTCATTTAAATCTTATTCAAAAAATCCTCGGGTGCAATTTGAAATTACAGTTTCAAGCTTTTTGTTATTTGCAGCCAAGGCGGCATTTTACAAAAATCATACATCAAAATTCATAAACAAGTTCTTACTATCAATTCGATATTTAAAATTTTTCGGGATCCCGGGATTAATGCAATAAATCACTTCGGGACCTCAAAAACACCGGGATCCCGGGATTGGCATCCATAGTAAGTATATTCGTATACAAATATCGTAACATGATGTGCATACAAGCATGATACAAAAAAGAAGGTAGTTTCATTTAATGACATTCGTTGTTGTTGTTAACCATTTGACTTTTAATAAAATTATGATATTTCATTAAATTCATGCTACCTGATCACGAGCAGTAATATTTTTTTAAGCAGAAGATTTCATCAGTCCATTCAAAGATGTCGAATATGGTGAACCTGAAAATTAATGCATAATCTCAAAAAGGGGGTTGACAAAACTAGGTTTCAGATCGGATGACGAAAGTGGTGCAAATTATACTTATGCTAGTTGCTTATCGGAGGGCGGTCTGCGCAAGCCGAATTCAAGTTTTTGGCATAGGGACGTTGGAAATTTTAAATTCGAAATTTGGTGATACGCTAACTACAAAGCCTAATTTTTCGCAAAATCTGTCGAGAAATTTAAAAGGAAATTTTCACGAATTTCATCACGAATCACGAATTTCATGTGAACAAATATTCCCAAAATAATAAAGCAAAACAAAAATAATTTTTCCCAATTTGTTTTTGTTTTGCATGTTAAGTTATGAGAACAATTTATTCACATGGAATTGGCGATTATAAAAAGATTTATTTGGAAAGAGTATTCTTTAGAATTCGATTTTTAAAACGCAAGATTGCATTCAAAATAAGAAAATGAAAAAATAACAACATAATGCTCTCGTGATTTTATTATAAAATAAAAAGAACAATTTCAATGAAGTCTCCTTTAACATTACATATTTTATATATTTTTTAATAAAAAAAAGGTGCGAACCACGTGAGTAAAAAAATTACCAAGCACTGATAATGATTTTTGATTTGAAATATTATTAAATTGGTATAAATATTGGAAAGAAAATACTCCGATTTATTGTTTTAATATTATCAAAGTGGCAAGGCCATTGAGAATACTCACAATTTATGAAACTTCAAAAAATTGTATAATCAGTCAAAAGTTGTTTATTGAAATTACCTTCTTTTTTGTGTCATGCATACAAGTATAATTTATTTATACCCACTAGAACTTGAAGTGAGATCTCCCAATGTGAGGAATAAAAGTCTACATACTCCCTTTGGCCTGATTTCGGAGCAATAGGAGAGATTTGTCGGTTTTGTCCTCCTTTATAGCTCGCTTAGGAGTCAAATCGGAGATCGTCTAACTGAGCAATAAAAGAATACTCTCTGAGGCATGATTTCGGAGCAGTAACTGATATTTGTCGGTTGTGTACTCCGTTATTACTCGCTTAGGAGCAAAAAGCGATGTCTCCTAAGAGAGTAATCCAGAGGTATTGCTTTTGATTGATAGGGGAGCTTTATGTACCTCGTTCAAAATAAAACTTTAGGTTTTTGGAAAAATGTAAAGGCAAACTATGTACAGAAAATATTTCATATAGAAATAATATAAGGAGGATGCAATAATTTAATGTCGATAGCCCACATTTAAATGAAGTTCCGACGGTATGTATTGCAACTTTTCTTTAAATTTATTAAATATTATATTATATACCGCTAAATACTTTTCAGATTGGGCAAATTAGTATCAGCACTTATGTACGTATGACCCCCTGGTTTTAACGTTCACATAATGCCCGTCAAGAGCTTTTACTGGGTGACATAGATATCAGATCAGCAAAGTAACCTTCACATTGATCGTGGCTAAAACAAGAAATCTTTATACACTCCCCTATTTGCGTGAATTCCTGAACACCCAAGCATCTCTGACACCCAGGAAATCAAGTAGTTATCTTACCGTTTAATAATTATTTTGCTGTACTTTTAATGCATTTGTCCGCACTAGAATTCCAATATTAATCAATAATGTAATATGTAAGTATTATTTATGTTTTGTCTGATCTCGTACTTGTAGGCATCTGTTAATATCTTTTAAATAATATTGTATACATGCATGTGACTAAAAAATGAAATAAATGGATTACATAAATAGCAAAATATTTTAGCCAGAGATGGGCGATCTCGTGACTTTTGAGGAACAACGTTATGTGTCACTGTGACAGTGACAAAAAAGTTGCAAACAGGAATCTTTTACCGAGTGAACTAAGGCCATTATTTATCTAGTTGGCATCACTGACTATTTTCGTCACTTCTTTTGGCCATTCACACACGTGGTGTGAAATTCTAATATCAAACAACATTAATCAGATTTTAGTCTTAGGGCCAGTTTCTCAATGTCTGGTTAACATTAATCTCCGGTCAAACATAGTTACCGGCGTTACTGACACCATGCATATAACACTGTATCGGTAACGTCGACAGCGAGGTTTAACTGGGGATTAGTGTTAACCAGAGTTGGTGAAAACGGCCCTTAGTTTCTCCTAGTCGCAGTTCCTCGATATGTAATTGCGACTGCTATTTTATCATAGTCACAGTTCGTAACAGCGACTGTGACTGTCACTGCTATTGTGGAAGGCGTAATACTACTACAAAAACATCATTGCGACCAGCGTTGCCACTAACAATTTTTTTCCCTACCAATTTTCTTCCCAAATCCGACCAAAATCGTTTACAACCTACCAAATAAATTTCAGTTACAAAAAAGCGTTCTGAAAGCATACAATTCATTTATATAAAATTAAATGTTTAGAACACAAAACATTTACATACATACATATATGTATGTACTTTGTACATTTTAAAACAAACAATAAATAAATAAATGCAGATACAGTCTTAGCACAGAATAAACATATACTGAAGACGCACCACGTAAAAATTTATTTATCTTCGGCGGACGTAATTAGTCTGTTCCAATATTAGGGATGCAAATTTTGAGCAGTAACATCGATACATCGATGTTTCGATGCATCGGAGAAAAGAACATCGAGGCTAAAATACATCGCCAGAGAAACATCGATACATCGATGGTTTCCGAAGTTTTTCAATTTGTTCATTTCTAGTTATCTAAATTTAAAGCAATATTGAATATTAATAATTATGAATGTATTTTCCTGTATTTTATTATCCTTCCTATACCCTACTATTATTAGAATCAAAATGCATACCATCGTAAGTTTGTTCGGGCCTAAAGATCTTAGGCCTGATCTAAGGGGTCTTTGGTTCCTTTTTTAACGGCTAGGTTATTAGCATTCAGAATGAATCCAACAATTTTGTTGAGCTTGGGGCCGTTTTTTTATAAAACAAAATTTACATTGTTAAGAAGTTATAGCTGCTATTTGGAAGATCACCACATCTACTAATCAGACTTCTTCAAGCGCGGTCACTGAGGAGATGTGGTGGTCTCCGAAATAGCAGCTATAACTGCTTCCTTTTGTAAATTATTGTTGATTTTCAATCACATTTTTCATAAGAAACGGCCTCAAGCTCAATAAAATTGTCGAATATAATTGTCATAAGGTCATAAATAACACAAAAAATTCTGAATGGATAATAAATTTAAGGTCAGTCAAATATACCGAAAGAAAGTCGGAGAGTCTCCTTAAAGTCGATGTTTAAAACATCGGTAAAACTTCCATCGAAGTATCGTCAATTTCGCGATGTTAGTAAATTGTAAACATCGATGGTAAACATCGAAAATTTAACCGATATTATCGATGTTTCAAAAACAGCGATGCATCGTTTGCATCCCTATCCAATATCCGTCCGGTTTACAGGATTTAGTCAGAAATTACAGGAAGTCGTTCCTATTGACATAAAACCTGTAAGTGGGAACACTTTTGAGAGAGTAACTGAGCAACTGTTTCTAGTCAGAAGTTACAGGATTTAGTCTAGAGTTTTTTTCCTGTAAGTTCATGATAAGTGTCAAACGATCAGCTGATTTGCATGTGCAAACAAAAACGGAAAGCGGTGAAAGCAAAGAACTTTATATTTGTAAAAAAAAATGGAAGTAAACAACGAAATATTTGAATATAGATTTTAATAATTATTTAGTGATATTTCAGCCAAATCCGTGTTGTACCAATGAGGTAAACAAACCGACTGACGTTTTTACAGGAAATTGTGCTTTTTGCATTCCCGAGCACTTCTGCATCTGTTCTCATTTTACTCTCACTTGAGAGAGTAAATTGTAGTTTGACAGTTCTATAGGTTTTAGTCCGAAGTTCAAAGGAACAGACTAAATAATTCAACCCGGACCAAAGCAGAGAAGTTAACATCAGGTCCGCTATGAATAACATGGCGACCCGGAACAGAGCAGAGCATTTAACATCACGTAATAACATGAAGTTAATATCTCGCCACAAACACACATCGCGATCAGCGTGACCGCGGGCTTGTAAAAAATTGTAGCATAAAAGAGACTTAAAGTGTATCAATATGTATCACTTTTTTTCATTTAAGTATCAAAGCATCAATATGGAATAAAACCAATAATTTTTATGAAAAACCATTTTCCAAAACAATTTAACATTTAGTGCACGAGCAAGTTGAAATTATTTCCCGAAAGCGATATGCGTAATTTCAGTTGCAGTTACACCTTGCAATTTTTATTGCCGAAAGTGATATCTGCAAATCTGCAAAAAAGGACTTTCTGACTGTTTACACGGGAAAGTAGACTTTCGATTTTGCATTTTGACAGAAAAATGCGTAGAAAAAGAGCTAGCATTGCCACGTTTAACCACACCTTTAGTCTGGTAAACTATGCTTATCAACAGCTGATTCGTAGCTTTTTTCCTATACAAAAAATAAATTGTAACAAAAAGTTTAAGGAATTTTATTTACTCAAATGCGTTATGCCTTTCGGCAGCGGGCGGATTCAAAATTGGATGAATATCGTATAGCTGATTGCAGTTTACCAACTACCGGAAAAGTTATCAAGCTTCCACCACGATAATTCGGTAACCGATACTAAAATAATTTTACACAAACAAAATACATGGGGAAAATTTACCGCAAAACTCCACATGCAAACACCGATGGCTTACCAACTTTCATTTTGACAAGCAGTGCAAGTTTTTGCGTGTGGGCATTTTGATATCTTGATATGTATAAGAATCTTAATTTCGGTGTTTAAAAATATTTAAATCTTAAAAAGCTTGCTGAATGACTTCCTAAAAAGTTATCATAAATAATCCAATAGGGAACAGATTCTTATTTTGATTTACCAGTACCTCGATGCGGGTACTTAAGCGAACATAGTTATTGATGTAGATACATATTCTTGTTAACTTGCATAAATATGTAAATCTTTGATTAAAACATGAACATTTAATGAAGTAGTTTGAAACCAATATCGTAGCATTATCTAAACAGATAAACAAATAAAGAAAATTAAAAAAAGTAGATAATTTTTACAAGAATTACATTCTTTAAAAAGTCCTTGATTATACATATTTATAATATAAATGTATCATATAAGCCTAAGCTTAAGATTTTGTAGAACACTTAAAAAAAACGTATCAAAATTTCAAACTTTTAACCCAGAAGATTTTGTTTTGAATATAAAGTTTTACCGGCCTTTCAATTTTAGTTTAATAATGTGCAAGTTTCAAGTGGCTAAAAATTACCGATGATTTTTTTGAATTTCTTTGCCGAATGTGTTTAGCGCTGCCACTGAATTTCAGAATATGTATGTAAGTATTTTAAGGAATCTTAAAAGAGCACTTAAAAGGGGAAAATTATAAGTAAGATCGGAAATTGGGTACGAAAAATTTAGGTACATAGGCGGGCTGGGTAAATAAGCGGGGAGGTACTTAAGAGAGGGACTTTCTTCAGATTACATCAAAAAATTCACGGCGTACAAAAATGTTGGTTACTTAAGCGGGTTAGGTACTTAAGCGGGTTTCACTGTATATATAAACTGTGGGACTTTAAATAACAAGAAAAAAAATATTTGCCTTTAAACTAGTAATATTATTCATAGTTTTCAAAAATTCATTTGAGCCAGCCGAAATTATCAAAATTGGGCACTTGTGAACAAAAAAGTATCAAAGTATCAAATCTAACAATTTAGAAAAAAAAGTATCCAAAATGATACAATGGTATCAAAACGGCAACGCTGATCGTGATGGAAAACGAAGTTAGTTATCATCTTGTCGTCATAGCGACGATGGAATTAACAGTGTCAGCCGAGTCAAAATACTGCTAAAGTAAAAGCTCAGTTAGTCTAGACTTAACTTAATTTAACTTACCGTAAGAAATCATCAATGATTACTCAACACGTCAACTTAAGCCAAGAGCGGAAATATTTTGTTTTTGTATTCTCTTTTTCAACAGTTCGCCGGCTGAAATGCCACATCAAAAAAATTCATGCAAACAAAAATGTTTGCTTTCATTTTTTTAAGAAATACAAAACCGAGAGTCCGGAAAGCCTGATTCTCTCACCGCTCTCAATTTCCGTAACTTAAGAACCTAAAATCTACAGGTTCTTAAGTTTCTTACAGTAAGTTAAGTTTTAACTAACCGCCAACACACTTTCTCATATAAGAGGTTGGCCAAAATATTAAGTTAAGTAACGGAAATTAAGTCTAGACTAACTGAGCTTTAACAGAGGCTGCGCCGCTTGTAATAACCTTGCTTGCCTCACCGCTCGTGCTATAATTTCAAATCAGTGTTGGGAAATGAAATTGTTCCTTCCGTACGAAATCTATACAAAAACTGTACTTTTCGACAGTAAATGGTATCGACTTTTTAATTTGCTTATATATTTTCTTAGTACATGCATACATAGACTCCCTTCAAGACCAATGAGTTGATGGTATTCATGGGAAAGTTTATGTAGGTACATTACATATTTTACACTTTTAACATAAATGTGTATGCACATATTTAAGGCACACTTCTTGACAAAAAAATTTTCGGGGGGAAAAAGATTATACCGTTATGATCAGGAGTAAGACCCCTACCGATCCTAATATTACTATTTTTAATAAGAGCAATGTACGTATTGTACACTTCTACTCCCTAATTATACGCACTTATTTGTGGTGTATTTTTTTTTAACGTATGGTAGCATACATTTTGTGTTACTGTCAGCCATTGTTATTTCTGCTTGTTTGTGAAATGTGCAAACGTTTGTGAAGACATTTATAAACGCGTTTTACTTAATTAATTAATTAAGAATAGATTTTAAAGTGGAAATCTCTGCCCGGGGTTCTAATGCAACTATTTTGCCGAAGTGTGTACATAAATATAGTGTTTATTGTGTGAAATAGCGCCGAGAGGTTAGTTCAATTTACAAATTTTAACAACAAATAACTTAAAAACTATAAGCCTCCGGCGGCTAAAAGTATATATATTTGCAATCAGGAGAACTCCCCCCCCCCCCCCCCCCCCCCCCCCC